>NC_037601.1:17581022-17882631 GCF_003073045.1 Pomacea canaliculata | reverse complement strand
AACCAATACCTTTCTACACTCATGTTTCAGAGAACATAAAGCTCGACACTTGATGTACGATGGCGAGATAACGAAAAGATCGAATTACCAGCCTGCGATAGTTCAATTACCAGCCCACTGTGAGGCGCCCCTGTCAATATGCCAACAGAATTTGTCAGAATTTTTTTGTCTCACAGGAAACATTGTCTTTCGCCAGGTCCACTTCTCCAAAAACTGTACGGACAACATAACATTGGATGTCTGCAGCGGGTTGTATTTATGTTGTTACAAATGAGATTAACATCTCCATTTTTGTGCCACGTGTCGCACAATGAGGTGCAACAAGCTAGAAACACCGACAAGAAAATTTCCTCCAGAATGATATCTATCAAGCTGTCGAAACCTATCACTGCAGCCAAGACATGACGAAGAAGTAGAGAAGGAAAAAAAAGATAATTTCTATGTTTGCATCTTTCAGACGAGACAAAACATTCGCAAGCATGTGGATGCTGACAAAGAATGCGTGTCTCGCTTTTCGTAGTTTAAATGATGGCGAGAGCACGTGCATCAAAACACACACACACATACACAAACACAAACACAAAGTATTGCATATATGCTGTGTGTTTGTGTGTGTGTACGTGCGCGCTTGCGTCCGTGTTATTAACCAAGAAATTTCCTTGATATTTCAGGGTAGTGATGTTCAGGAGAAATGGAAGAACTCAGGATAAGCACGAAGATTTGTCCGAGGAAAAGAGATGAGAACAAGTCAGAGAAGGCGAGGCAGCAGGTCATCAGTGACGTCATCAGCTCAGGTCACTTCCGGGGTGACCTCGAAAGAATGATCGAGAAGCGGCGAGAAACGGAGACGGGAAAGCAAATAGAAAAAAGGCAAATAAGAAAGCAGAGAGAAAAAGGAACGGGTGGGGGAGAGAATAAAAAAAGATAAAGGTGAAAAGCAGAGTGAAATTGGAATATGCCATTCATTTCTCCCATCACGTGCAAGGCGCGTGCGCGTCCTTGGTGAACAAAACTACAGAAGCACGAACGTGATTTCCCATTAAAATGAAAACAAAAACAAGACAGAGTGAGAGTGGCTCCAACGATCGTCACAGAGGTCGCATCTTTACCATTTCCTGTCAAATGCCATTGAGGCTTCCTCCCCACTGCCCAAATACCACCACCCTTCTCGCTGTAGTCACGTGCCTTCGTGGGTGCTTTCTTTTCAGCCAATGAGTAATCGGGAACGTATCACGTGCCTCGACAATCTGCCGGCAAGTGGAAAAAGTCCTTCCAGTCGGGTCATAGCTGCAAAGGTTAAATCTCTCTTCTTTTTTTTTTTAAGAAGTTTGGCTGCAACTGGACGGGTGGGCGATGCCAGTACCACTGCCGGTGACTCGTCAACAGTCCGCCATAAACAGCGATGACAGTGGATGTAGAAGTCTGTACACGCAGCATGACAGGCCACCTTCCTTGACCTCAGCATCCCCCTCCTCCCTTGCCGAGACCTAATCACGAGACTCTTGTTCGAGCTCAGGGTACGCACGAGAGGGCACCGAGCAGAAGAGTGTCCGCGAGGACGAGAGGCAACCAAAGAAAAAAAAATCCGATGTGCGTTGAATTTTCGCCAATCTGCTTGCTGCCGCACTTTAATAGGGAAGGAACAGAGTACCCTTACTATAAGAAGTCCACCCCTCCCGACTTCTCTTTCTTTCGTCACTAGAAGGAATAAAGAACGCCATTGATTGCAGAGAACACGAGACGATTGGAGAGAAAGAGGGAGGGAAAAAACCTTTCTGATCAAAAATGATAAGACCCAATTAGGATGATTTTTGAAGTGAAGCTTTTGTTTATTGATTTCGTCTGTTTTCGGAGGAATAATAAATAAAATGATCATTATAAAGATAAAAATCTGACAATACTAAATAAATAGAGAAAATAACAGATTATAAAAGATTGTCAAGATTTCTTTCAGATACTTTTTATCGTTGGCTGTGCAAATTTATGACCTGTAGTAAAGTTAGCAGACAAGACAACACTAATTTTCCACAAAATCTGCATCATTACAGATTGTTTACTGTGCCTTTTCTAAAAAAAAAATGTATTATCTTTACATTTATTTTATTATTTCATAAACATTATCCAAGGTTTGTACGAAGACTCGTCCTGCCAAGTTATCCACAACGGCAAACTCACTAAATCTTTCGTAATGACCTGAGTAAGACAGGGTTGAATTTTATCACCAACAATCTTCCTGATGGTCATAGACTAGATTATGCGCAAGACAATCCACGACAACAACACCTGTATCCAGTGGACCTTCACCAAACAGCTAGAGGACCTGGACTTTGCAGATGACATCAGTCTTCTATCTCATTGGGAGTGGCATACACAAACCAAACTAAGTAAGCTAACAGAGGAAGCAGAGAATAGAAAGAAGACTGAAGTGATGAGAATCAACAACAAGCAGGAATGCTCAGTCCAACTTCTAGGAGATAACATCCTGGAAACAGACCCCTTCACATATCTGGGAGTATTGTCAACAAGGACGGTGGAGCGGATGATGACATCAAAAGCCGTATCACCAAGGCCAGACATGCTTTTAACAGCCTACGCACCATCTGGAACTCTCGAGCATTATCCTTCCGCAATAAGACACCAATATGAAGGCAGTCCTACTGTGTGGTTCTGAAACATGGAGAGTGGCAAATACCATAAACAACGAGCTCAAGACCTTTACCAACCGATGCCTACGCCATATTCCGAGAATAAGATGGACTGAAAAGATCTCCAACAGTTGCCTGTGGGAAAAAAACCAACCAGAAAGCCACTGGCCAAGACATCAAAAAGCGCAAATAGTGCTGGGTAGGACACACCCTGCGCAAACCAGCTGACATCATTGCCAAGCAGGCACTTGACTGGAACTCTCAGGGGAAGAGGACCAAAGCAGACAGAAAAAAAACAGTAGAGAGAGAGGCAAAGGACATCAGAACCACATTGGCCCAACACACGGGGCTGTCCTATACCGGGTCTGCTGGCAAGGTGTTCTTGCGGCCCTGTGTTCCTCAAGGAGTAACAAGGAATCAACACAAACAATTTCATTATTTTTTTATCTGGCGTCTTAGTTTGTTTTTTCCCGCTAAGCTAGAGACATACTGACATTATCGTTAAGTCACATGACCTAAGAATCTGTCCCTAGTAGCCCACGGTATCAAATACTGTCCTGTTCCTTTTTTTAAAATTATTTCATAACAAAATTATTCCTGTCCCGCGAACAACGCACTTCCAGGACCCCGTCTGCATAGACAACGCACTACGGGTCAGCCCTCAAATCTCGTTAGAAATCTCGCGAGTGTTCCCGGGAACAAAAACTGATGGATGAAACTATTTTTTTCTTTTCTTTTGTCGCTGGCAGAATTGACTTGTAAGTTTAAAAAAAAAATCACGACGTAAAGGTTGTAAAGAATATAAAACAGAAAAAAAAAATCCACGAAGCAAAATGCTCTGCTATAATTTACGGTTGTCGTTTTCTGAAAGAGTTTATGATTCGAGTAGGAAAGTTTACATCCGGGGCACGTTATCCGTTCAGATAGTGCACTCGAGAGTACATTGTCCGAAAACTTTGGTGATAATGGTCTTTGCAGCCTCACACTTAAGCCTAAAGATGACAGTTTTATATATCTGTAAAAAAAAAAAAAAAAAAAAGCTGCAGACTTACGACTTTGCTGAGATTTGAAAGCCTGTGCTTAAAATCAAACAGGTTGCTTATTGTAGCTGTTTCTTAGCTGAACCACGAAATTGGAAGAAAACTTTAAAGGTTTATTTCAAAAAGCATCGCTTCAGGAATCATGCTTGAGGTCTCTAAGGTGCAGATGTCACCACCAACCATTTCCAGAATTACATCTTCTCTTTCAACATTGCTGGAAGCTGTATCAAAAACGGATCTGCTGTCATGAACAAGAGAAACTAAAAACCGAAAAAAAGGGTGGGGGGAAGGTTGTTTCCTTTCTCCTCTCGATTTTTAAAAATCTGACCGGTACTATTTTTTGTTTAATCAGTAGTGAGATGTCTGCGGAGAACTCGATATCATTCAGACTTGATTTGAAGACCCAATTCTGCTCCCCGAATGGTACGTGCAAGTGATCACGTGGTCGTTCTTGAGCGAGTTTCTGAAAGTTATAAAGTAGACCACACTGATGCTCTGTGGTGTACCTTTCTGATGTTCGTCGTGTCCTCCAACAATAGAACTTACAAAAAAAGAATTCATGAGACTGCTCTAGTTTATTTGAAAGGTTAAAAAAAAAAAAAAAAAAAAAAAAAACGCTTTCACGAAGTTCATTCGGACAAAAGATGCAAATTACGATCCCATTTTTTCTCTCGAACTCTTTGTAATACAATTGCAGTTTGGCAGCAAGAACTTGAAGTTTTAATGCTGTCTTCTCGTATTTACTGTTGGGTACGCATGTGAGAGAAGGGAGGTAGGGGTGGAAGAGAAAGCGTGTGGGGTGGCAGTAAGAAAGATAAAGTAAATGTGTTTGGGGTTAGGGGTGAAGAGGAGAGAAAGATATATATATCTATAGAACTGGCAGCTTCGCCAGGGCATTTTTTTTAATCTCCTTTTTCTGTTCTTCCTTTTTTTTATGTCATGAAATTTAAAAGTCCACCCAGACGGAATTAAAGTTTACTGGAAACGACAAGCTAGGCAAGTGCTGTCCTTGCACGATCGTCTCCCGACACTCCACAGCCCTCGCTTAACCACGTCTCTGCGTACGTGACCCTACATTCTAACTCAAACAAGTTTGCACAGCTTTTTTTTCAATTGTTTTTTTAATACAATTTCTCTGAGATACATTGAACAGTAAACGTCTTTTTCATTAGCACTTAAGTTAAAAACAATTAAAAGTAGAAGATACCTAAAATATTCTGAAGTAGAAAGCTGCCTAAACATCTATCTATGACTCCTGACTAATGTCTTTATGTTCCCTTAGAAGTGAGGCACAAATGACACAAGGCAACAGAAAACTGAAATTATATATTTCTCTATGACATACTCCAGTAAGGTAGCCAGTGCAAAGTAAAAGCAAAGTGTAGCCCAAAATAAAAGTGTGGAAATGTCAGGACTATGATGTGATGTAACTTACAGAGCGGTGCGGGATTAGAAGAAATTTTGAATCGTTGTGAAGATGCCCTGTCTCCCTAACATTTGCGGACCCTTAGCAGTGCGTATATAAGATAAAGATTTTCAAATAATGAGCAACGTCAACTACACGTGGGAAGGAGGAGAGATAAATCACATCTTAATAAAACTACTCTTCGCACAAATTGTTTTGCGGCACACCACGTCAGTGCACAAAATATTCTGTCATTCACGGCTAACGTGCTTGTAAAAAAAGCTTTCTAAATAAAGCTCTAATTTTTTAAAAAGAAAAAGTACGTCTAAGCCCTCGAGCATTTTTTTACAAACCAGGTCGTCGCGTGTGGTGCTGACCTAAAAAAAAAAAATCCATTACGAAAAATGTACAATCCTTTTCTGAAGACCGACTACGAGACAAACGACTTTTCTATGCCCTCCCTCACAGAGGTTTTGCCCTTCTCGAAATCATACTCACCAAGTTCCTCCAAGCAGAATTTAAAACAGTTTTTCAAATATATAAAATCCACAGTGTATTTCATAACTGTCACTGCAAAATAAAAAAGTGTAGTGTGTGTGTGGCAGTGTCAGTCGTCCTCCGGGTACCACAATGACGTCACAGTGGTGCTAGACGGTGTGCAGGTCGTTCTCGGAGTAGGCGAACTTGGGCGTTGCAAAGGGCGAGAACCAGCGCCAGTCGAAGGGGTGGCCAAAGACGGCCTTCATGCTGACCCAGCGAGACTTCTTCTCCCACCGTGCGTGCTCCTTCTTGAGCTGCTCGATGCCCTGGCGACAGACGACACGAGTATGTAGCAGTAACCCAGCCTAACAATCATCAGTCACGTGGTTTAGGGCTCATGAGGAAAGAGGAGTTGCGTGCATATGTATATGAAGAGAAGGTGCGTGATGGCGTGCATACACAGAGAGGTAAAAGAGATATGGCAAGGGCGGGTATGTGTCCGCGGAAAGGAAAGAAGAGAAAGAGCGTGTGAAGGTTCAACCCTGCGTGTTGTATGCATAGAGAAAATGGCGTGTGTGCATCCACACTAAAGTAAAAGAGGTGCTTCTTCTAGATATTATATTTACATAGCGCCTTTCTCCAGGCGGTCTCAAAGCGATTTGCAAGAAGATACAAAAGTAATAACTGATAGTGGAACATGGTCGTCTATTTGTGACAATGAAGTGGAGAAAATACATGGAGCAAGAGTCACAATACACCTCTCATCGTGGACCAGTCGACCTCCTGTAAACGCACACATCCAAACTCTAAACATGTAGCGACATTCAGAAAAAGAACAGCGTTTTTAAATTGAGATCAGAACCCGAAACATCCGATTCTCACTTGGCTGGCGACAAACGCTTTACCGATGTGCCACCGAACCTCCCCGAAAATGTAAAACGAGGATAGGGTAAAGACAATCTTGAAAAAAAAAGCGAGAGCTGGCAATCTTAAACACCACCGTATAAAAGTAACCTGACTCACGCCCTCATTGACAACACCTGTTGGTCTGTTCGCGACGATTCCAGAAGCGCCGTGAAACGATCCCCGCTACACGAGATGACAATGCGGAAGAGCAAAGCAGTCAACTGTACATTGTGACCTATTCAATGCTAGTCTGGAAATCCTGTCTCCCCCCTCCCCTTATACCCACCTACACCATCGTCCCCCACCCCAACTTACCCTACCATGCCACCTTTCTACAAAACCATTTCGCTCCCTGTCACCCGCTGCTCACTTGCCCAGCCCTCGGTGACGAGGGAAGTAGTCAGCACCTTGCTCCGCGAGGATGTCCGCGACCAAAGGCTTTGATCTGTATCGATAGGCGCGCTGTGCATGTGGCCTCGGATCCATTTCACGCATGACTGATTTCATAGCCTGCTTACAGCCGCGTGTTGTACGAGTGCTTAGCCGATCCGGAACGATTTTCTGTCAAACGGGCCGCGGGCACGAGAGAGATGGGTCCCACCTTAAGATACGCACGCTGGAGACATAAACACGGCCTGTGGTCTCCGGCCGGAATTCGCGGCCGTCAGGAAGAAGGGTGATTAGATGCAGTTGTCACTCTCTTTGCTTCCACCAGCAAGTGGCGGCCTCTGTGGGGAGGCAAGTAGAGAGAGTGACCCTGCGCTGAGGTTGCCAGGGTCGATGGCGATTATAATACTTCAAGCGAGGCTGTGACGTCACGGACACTACTTTCGACAGCGGGAGCTGTGACGTACGCTCGTCTCGCTACCATCCTTCACGTCACAGGTGCGGAACCTTCTTTGTAAAGCGTCCGATGTGTGTGCGAGCGTGTGTGTGTATTTTTACAGCATCAAGCACATTGTTGTTGTTGTTGTTGTTGTTGTTGTTGTTGTTGTTGTTGTTGTTGTTGTTGTTGCCAAAGTCAACGGATATTCGACTGCTCAACCTAGCTTCCGGAAACCTGAATGCAGACCAGAACGTCAGAAACAGAAAATTGTCCAGATAGTGACAATTTACGAGCTAAGAAAAAAAGTAAATAAACAAGGTCTGATGAATGATTCGATCAAAAGATGTGTTAGTAATACCTGTACATTGGTTACCTGTTGTCAACAGCAAATTAAAAACACAATTCTCACGATCCCTAAATAAAATTTCCACAGATTTTTCTAAGAACTGAGAACGGGCCGACTGCACGTGTCAAGTAGCGTTCTAGATGCGGGATGCCGTCTGCCCGGGCCTGGGCAAAATCGGGGCAAATGATTACAGTGTGTTGCACAAATATAACATCGTTACACATAAAACACAGGCAATGCCCTTCTTCCCGTAATCAAACGTCTGCAATGACATGTTTATGTCCAGTAAGAAGGCGGCTGAGATGTGAGGTGGGGTGGGGCTGGAGCTGCTTCCCTGCTCTGCTGTCGGCGACATGGGAGCCTTTCAGGGCGAGTGAAATACGCTCACGCTGGCCGTTGGTGTCACTGCTGCTGCCGTCGTTGCCGGGACCACTTACATATTGATTTATACACACTCTGCAGTCAGAAAAGACGGTTAAATCATCCAGCAGTTCATTGCCAAATGCATTCCTGGAAACTAAACTGGCAGTGGAGTTTCCAAAAATCCAGGTTGACCAGGAATGAAGGCCAGTATGAACTGCATCTTCTCTCTTCTTTCTTTAAACGGCGGGAAAGCAAAATATCGAAAATAAATCGTCAATGATTTATCGTTACTGACACCTTTTTTAAAAGAGCATTGTGTGTTTAGAAACTTGCAATGTGCTCTGATATTAGAAAAACAAATTTAGCACAGAGCAAAATGCTTATCAAGATTTTTGCACTGTTTCCTCACTTCCTTCTGTCCTTTGTCTTTTCGCCTTCCCCTCTTCTCTTTTTGATATCTAAGCATGCTTGTACACTTGGAATGTAGGGAAGGGCTATCTCAGGGTGGAATCGTGTTTTTGTTGAGCGCTTTACTAGTATGCCAGTGTGTCTTTGTAGAACAGTATAACTGGAGGAACATCGTCCACCGAGTTCAGCACTGCAGTAGCATCCACTGCGTCTTCGACTGATTTTAGCACTGTGGCATCTTGGGTAAAGTACTTCTGAAAGAATTCCTGGTGGATTTACTGCTCATACATCTTAACATTTGGACTTAACGCGACTAAAAAAAAATGTAAACTTTTTCTTTAATAGTAACAATCGTACCAAAGCGATCTCAGATTATGCTCGTCAAAACACGCGCCCAAGCCAACGAACAGACCTACTGCCTGGAATCTTTGCGGGTCTCTCATTCAACGCCCACCTTCATAATATTAAATATCTCTAATGCAGTCACCAGTGACTGCAACGTGTCTTAAAAGTACAACCACATGCACTCAAACACAACAAACGAAACAACAGGCAGGAACGGAGGGAAGTGGGAGTAAGGAGGGAACGAAAAACATTTCCACACACACCAGACGCCACATGGCGCAAGTTGAGGAGGATCACTACAGTCACGGACTTTTCGCTCGCAAAAGGCAAGAAACAAATTATTGCGCTTTTGTTGACTCCGCGTGGACTGTTCTCCGCAACGGCATATTTCCTGTCCATATCTCCTCCCTCTTCCCGCCACCTCCACCTCCCACCCCACTACCCCACAGGCAGCCATTAACGTCGTCATGCGAGACAGGGAGGCCAGTCGCGACAAATGACTATTAGATGGCGGATATTTCCAGCCGTGCTGCTAGTGCAGTGCTGGCGATGGGCAAGGTCGATCCCAAGCGGGGCCAGCAGGTCGGGCCGTCAGCTTGGAGCTAGCCGCAGGATGAGTGGCCCCCCGGTCCAAAGAAAACAAAACAAGTGGACGGGGTGGGGAAGAGAAGGGAACCCTGTGCAAGAGCTAATATGTGGAATATGTATAACTATGGTCTCGCCGGATGAGCAGAGCCCAGAGATCAAGGTCCTGAAATATACCTCCTACCAGAACATGCGTCTGTTCCGGTGTCGTATCGACTAGCCATCCGTGTGTTGTTCTTCATAAAGTGGCTGAGGACGGGGTCCAGCAGAGCGTGTAGTCGGGAGCCAGCTCGACCGAAAAAATATTTTGTTAAGGGCAGCATGTTCTGATACACACAGCATGAGAATGTCCTCTTGATGGAATCTAGCCACACACAAAGTGCAACTCGTATCTCTGACCATACCTGTTTTGACACATTCCGCTAGAACTGACCTACCTCAGCAGGCAAAATAAATCAAGAAAATTAAAAGAAAGCATTTCGCTGAGGTGAAAGAAGAAGACCCGGAGCCCATCCACCCTTCCCCCAGCCCACCAAGTGTGTGAGTCACTGTGGCGATATGCCGCTTCAGGTTAGGGCCACTACTACACGGGACTCCACTTAAGAGCCGGACACTCCACAGTCGCTGGCAGCAGGCCCCACAAGGCTTCATGACGCCATCTTCCATTCTTACCAGTGAGGTGTGAAGAGACAATGATATACAGCCTTCCAAAAAAAAATTCGTGGCTGGAAAAATAGCTGGACCATTGTGAGGTTCAATGACCCTTTTAAACACACTTTGATCCCCGTTAGAGGCAGCAAAATTAATTAAACAACAAGTAAGCGTCAGTTACAAATAATAAAAACAGCCAGCCAAGAGAGAGTGAAAAAATTAACAAAAGTCTGGTGAGGAGACGGCTTTAGCTGATGCAGTAAAAGGAAAATCCTACCAGAGTTTTGTAAAGATTTGTGACCTTATTGCCTCCTAGCTTAAACATGGCTTCATTAACATATTCCACAAAACTTAATGAGGTCCTGCGATAAGTTAACAATGGTGTGGGGGTACGAACGAACGAACGAATTTTTATTGACTCAGGTCACGTGGCCTCAACATTCAGGTGATGAGCACAGCTTGTACAATATCATGAGGCCTAACCACTTCGGTATAATATATCGTAATATCGTGTGGGGGTAAAAAAAAGAGGGAAAACACTTATCAGCTGTAGCAACATTCAACGCGAGAACACCTTAGCAGTCCGGTCAAGGTGCCCACAGGTCGATACTATACCTGCCTTTAAAATAGCAGTGCGGAGAATCAGCAAAATCAGTTTTATCGGCGAGGTTAAGAGCCAATTACTGCTTCTCCCTCCCTGTGGGTGATGCTCACGTTTTCCTTCTCGACTGGTGCTAGAGAAGGTCGGGACGAGTGGTTGTAGCACCAGCACCTCGCCGGTTCGTACGAGAGCTGCATACTCCTCCTGGCTGACTCAGCCGTCAGTGGCTACCTGACTCCGTAAAAGGTTAGAGAATAAGTGCGGCGAGAAAGGAGAGATGAGCATGACCTTCACAAACAGTTGGCCCCGAGATAAGTGCTGTCTATAACACCTCGCTCTCCAACAACTGAAAGGTTCTGGCACTACCTTTACAATGTGTTCGATAGGGTAACTGGATATGTGGGACATGAACGGCCTTAAGACATCGGCGCGGATTTTTTGTTTGCTTTTTTTTTAACGGGCGGGAGCAGACCTCCAATTCTTGTTCCCCCCCCCCCCCAAAAAAAAAAAAAATAAATAAAAAAGGTCGTCCTTTCTATCTGAACCAAGAACGGTAAGTATAGCTTGTGCTGCCCGTATATTAACCCCACTTTCTAGTCTCATGTTCACTGGTGATCTGCTGTCACACGGTACAAAACCGATGACGAGTTTTTATAATCATTCCACTTGTAAAGGCTGCGAAACTAATTTTTTTCTTTTTGCTTAATGACTTAGAAATGATAACGAGCATGGGAAAAAAACAAATCAACATATAAAACTCGGTCATAAAATGAACTCCATCCGCCTCACGCTTTCTTTCTACATTAACGCACACGCACGATTACAAAAACATCGTGTCTAACATTCAAATCCTTTTCGATAGAGAAAACAAACCAAAAAGTTCCCTTTGCACCAAAGCGTACAAGTAGGTTTTTTTCCCGAAGTACATCGCACATCGACTTTTGATCAACAGGCGGTGACTAGGACTGTCAAAAGCTTTCCTGTGTACTAAAGATTTTTCTCCTTTCTTCTTCGTTTCTTTTTAATACGCCGATAAATCTGATGAAACTTTAAGCTCTTACTCCTCCACCAAAAACTACTCACTAATTACACTGTGACTATACAACTACCGTTGACAAAGCTCCGCCAAACAATAATATTTTAAAGTCTTTTTTAAACAGAGGAACATGGGGGCTGATTGTGTCTTGTTTTACAGCCGTGCCATAAACTAAGGCTGAGGAACAAAGGGGGGGGGCCATAATTAACTCTTTCATCATAACAATCCTAGGCTTACTTCTCTACCACCATCGCAACCACCACCAACACCAACAACACCACCACCCGTTTCTTCTATGTACGACCGCGGCCAGTCCGTGCACTGTCACGTGATCACTGCTTGCTACCACGGCACGTCAAAATAAAACTGTAAATTTACATTTATACCCTCTGCGCATCTTTCTCAGACAATTCAATCTACAAGAACGATGTAGTAGTCACATTAACTGTCTGTAGTCTTGCCTCTCCTAAAGGATAGCTCTCTCTCTCTCACACACACACAACGTTGGTAAAAAGTAAACAAAGAAAACTCCTAGCCTACTCCGATCTCAAATTGAAACTACACGACATATAAGTAACTACCCTACGATTAACACCTCAGCATCCCCGTAAAGGATTTAATTCTAGAGGTAACCCAGAGCAACGGTAACTGAACTATCTTTTGCTGAGTTTATTTTAAAGTTTTTGCGGAGGGCATGGGAGGAATGTCTGTCCCTTCAGTCTGAACCTCCGCAGTTTGCGTGCAGTGCAGACTCTCAATTATTTGCGTTAATGACCTACGTGCCACAAATCAATAACATTCTCATTCTCTCACTTGAAGTATATTGCGTCCCAATTCACCACCACCACCATCACCAACCGTCGTCCCACCCTCAGATCGTCTTGGCCTGTCCAAAAAGTGCCCCCAGTGATGTGATGCATCTATGCGCGACTATGGCAACAGGCGGCGCCAGGAGGGATGATAGAGGATGGAAGGGTGGTCGGGAGAGGTACAGTGTCAATCAGTCCTAGAAGATGAGGGTGCTATGTCGCCTGTAAACTCTAGGGTCGAGATTAACGCCAAGCCCCCATGCGCTATTAATGGCGGTAAGATTGCGAATTTTGACAGCTCTACCATGTGTGATTGATCATGCACACACAGTAGCAGTGTTTTTAGCCTTCCTCCTGTCTCCGTTTGCCCGACACCCCCTCCCTCTCCCTGCCAGCTTCGCTACTTTTCCCCTACCCAGTCTTTTCGACCCTTATTTCGCTCTGGTGGAAGGGCTTTTTCTGCAGTGTTTCTCTCAGACAAATAATGGGGTACATGTAACGGTACAATGATTTCCAGTTTTTCTCACTGTCTCAGATGAAATGAGAGGTAAAATGAGTGGGGTGGGTAAGAAGTTTTCAAGAATAAAAATAAGACAGACAACAACAAAAATGTGTGTGGAGGAGAGAGAGAAAGGCTGACTTACTGTTTCATCGGAGCACACGGCACTAATCTGAGTACCAAACATAATGCCTGTGAAAATTCCAAACAGCAGGCCCTCAAAAATGAGGAAGATCAGAAGAACTGTAGTAGCTGGTGGCGAGAACCCAGAACAAGCTGAAAAATTTATTTTTAAAAAAGTGGTAAACACCATTACATGTGCTGCACATTGCTTTCTTATCACTTTAGTCACAACTTTAATAATAATAATAAATGCAATGTTTATAAAGCGAATACTCACGCTCCTAAGGAGCATGCTCTTAGCACCTAAGAACAAGCAGGAAACATGGACGGCAACAAGTGACGGGAAAACAAATAACATGTGAACTATAAAAGAATAAACAACAGTACTAACGAAGAATAAAATCAAATACTGAAAACAGAGAGGAACCTAATAACAAGAACAAGAACTGAGGGTGACATGATATAGCAAAAGGAAAGAGTGTGAAAAAGCACTAGCATTATGGGAAAGGTTGTTAAGATTAATAATGTTTATGGAAGAGGTGCGTTTTCAGTGAACGTTTAAAGGATTCAATAGTGGGTAGGTGGCGGATATGGAAATGGAAAGAGTTCCATTGTTTCGCTGAACAACAACTAAAAATCCTGTGGCCATATATTGTTGTTCTGGTGACAGGAAGACTAATAAGACGATCATCAGACGAGGAGTGGAGTTGTCTAACTGGGATGTAAGGGAAAAGCAGTTCAGATAAATACTCAGGGCAGGTGCCAGCAAAGAAATTAAAACACAGCACGGACAGTCTGCACTGGATGCGACAACGGATGGGTAGCTAGTACAGAAAATGAAGGAGAGGGGTGGCATGGTCCCGTTTCTTAGCTCTAAGCACCAGACATGCAGCAAAAATCTGTACTTTCTGGAGTTTGTGAAGAAGGTATTCAGGGCAGCCAGCAAACTTTAAAGTAGGTAGTAAGTCTACAGAAACGGTCAGCATAGCCGATAGGGGAATTGTGGGAATGGAGGAAGGAACATGCTATACATAGTATGGTGATCATGTGATAAACTCACTATAAAATCTACTGCCTAACATCTTTGCCATCGTAGGAGTTACAGAAAGCCTGCCATAGTCCAGCTGTTCTCATGCAAACTTGCCTTATTATTGTTAGCATGCTATTCTTTCACATACAGCTAAGTCAAGTCTCAATAAACATATATTTAGCTAGTCTAAGACAAGTCTAAATGAGTCATTTTTCATATGCTATCATCTCACACTACCTACTGCTGGAAAAAGAATTTTTATATTATGGCACAAGCATCATTGCTGTGAATTTTCAGAGTGCACAAATGTTCAAGTATTTTTATGATAGAACAAAATACTTTTTTGTTCATTCCTCCCCTTTGAAAAAATTCAACTACTGACTTCTAAATGGGAAAAGAATTTAAGGCAAAGAATAAAGAAGCAAACTCTTTGAAAGAGACAGTGTGTGATTTCAAGATTCTTTATTAATCTGTTACCCTCCAAGAGGTATTAAGATATTCAAAATATACATACATATGTATGTATACATTGTGCACTCACTCTAAACTACACTTCTTGTAGCTTTTGATATCAACTCTTCTGATATTATATCAACTCTTTTGATATTATATCTGGCTGTAAAGCAGTCAGATGTGTACATGATGTTCTTCCTGTTAAGCATATTTGAAGACAAGGTCTGGGAAGCCCATGACACTGCAAACTGCGAAAAAGAGAGGAGCAAAAAGTAATGGCAAAGTAAAATGGCTGGGAAGTGGTTGTCTGATCCAGTGACAATGATTGAAAATATTCCTGCCAGCTGAGTGTGAAAGTTGTATTTGTCATTCAGCCCTGGCCCCCATCTCTCAATTAAATAGTTATTTACTTCAGCTGTGGATCACAGGATTTACGCAAACTTTTGGAACAGAAAGTTCTCAGTAGTAAGCTCGGTAAACAAGAAGACTGCATCTTTTTGAATATTATAAATCTCATAATTTTCTCCAGTATAACTTCCCAGTGCTATTTAAAAGAAATATCACCAAAGGCAAGTTTCAACTTTTCCTCTACTTCTGAAAATAAAATGTAAAGTATAGAATCTTCTGCTTAGATTGAATTCCTAAATTATTTTGTGAAGTTAGCAGCATTACAAAATAGGTAATGAAATGTGCTTGTTTTCATACAAGTTTTCATTCAAGTAATACAATTGTTTCTCTCCTCCTTTAAGATACTAGAGTTCTTTACACCTCCTTTTTAAGTAGTAAAGGTTAAAGAACTGGTCAGATATTATGTATCTCTGTCTAACGATATCATTATTTTACAAATGCTTGTGGGCCAGTCAGGCTTCTCAGACTTTCTCTTCAAGCAGCATGGATGAAGCTCTTTATTCTTGGAATCTTGCACTTTATCAAAAGCTTGGTATTATCTAGCAACATTACAATCTGTTCTCCTTCAGAAGTATTTCTCTGTTACAAAATTTCTTGTAAGCAGGCCATGAAAATGTAGCATTTTGTCTTTAACTACATACAGGCATTAACATAAGAAAATGCAAAGATACACATGCATGTATGCACACACACACACATGCATGCACACAGAGTAAGAAAGAGTCACAATCAGAAATAAAGTTATCTCAAAGCAGTGATCATTGTTTCACTGTCACAAGTACTCACTTTTCCAATCTCTTCCAATACATGTGATGAAGTGTGTGACAGACATATACAGGGCATGAGATGATATAATACATATATACAACTGCAACAAAAACAAATGAATCATGTTAGTTCTACATAAATATTTACAATAAAAATGTTAAGCAGTTAATTAAATGCTCATTAATAATACATTATACAATTCTTTAAATCCTTTGGCAAGAGCTTCTCTAGCTAAAATATGAAAGGAAATTCTTGAAAATAAGTGTAAGATATATAAAATGAACATTATAAGCCAATAAAACAAACAAAAAAATCTAGCTATAGTAGTAAAAACTAACATATACAGCTGTGAGCAGCAGAAATTAAGGAAATATAAGTTCAGCAAATTGTATTGTAATTTGAACACACAGCTAAATATTGTGCAGATGCTGAAATGGCTGTAAGTCTTAAATACTCACAGTAAAAAGAACGAAATATTTTTGATTGTTCTCTCCCACACAATTATTGACCCATGGACAGTGATGGTCCATTTTTCGAATGCACCGCTGACAAACACTGTAATCATAGAACAGATGTGAACCAAGTAACTGCTGAACAAGACTGTATTTCTCAAACCCATGTGAATAACCCATCCCTTCCGTTTTTCAAGGTGCAGCTTATAGCTTACAAATATCTTATTGTACATAAATGATCAAACTGAAGAAGTCACCAAGGTCCTCAGATCTGTCTAATTAACATTTCTGGTACATTCGTGATGTCAGTGTCCTTGATTATTTTTCTTGTATTCCGATATATTTAGGCCTGTAACTCACTCAGATTTTGCAAAACAGTATCTCGCGATGTGATTTAAGGAAAAAAAGTTTTGCAGTTTTGTAGACTTTTAAGATCAGCAACTCAGATATTTAGTGATAACAAATGGTAATGCTAAAAAAAAGATGAGATACCCAATATTAAGTGTCTTGCAAAACCAAACAAAAAGTGAAATGTCAAAATGAAAGTGGTCATGTCAAAGAAGTTTGCCTATCCAAAAACATGACATGGAGATGTATTAGATTTGCTAACATCACTGCGCTACCAACAAAAAGCTTACTTTCAATCTCTATTCTTAAAAAAAAAAAATAATAATAATGAACCTCCCCAAAATGTACTACCCTCTCTTTCTCTTGAGTGGCTATCTAGTCACAATAGTAAGCACAGCACTGAAAGTCCAAAAACAGCAACATTCTTCACAAAACTTCACAGGTTTATTGTAGCAGGCACTATTTAAAGGGAAATGGAAAATGGCAGAATTCCCAACACAATCCTATTTACAAGTTCTCATGCTTAAAGCTTTGCGTGGTAAATACAACCAACAGACGAGCTTGCCTGTCTGCATCAGACAACCAGGCACAGCTTTTTTCCAAAGACTGCTGTCAGCTGAGCAGACATATAAGACACATACTTAACATGAGATGGCTATTTGGCTGACAAGATTCTCTCATCTCATACTGACCTCACAGAAACATCCTGCCTTGGAAAATGGGCTGATTTCCATATCTTTCATCGGAAATGTGACATTCTGTAACTCTGTCTATCGTCTCTCATCACAAACCCCTTCCAAGAGGAGCTGCCATTATGGCCATCACCTCTGACCTCAACAAGACCAATAAAAATGACTAACAGGATCTCTAAGGGAGGATTGGCTTAAATGGTGAAGCAATTAACACATTAAGCAGAGAGCAACTCCACCATACCTCCTGTTTGCTTTTCTGGTTAAAAATCAATATGCTAGCAAGGAGCAAGTTCAGATAGCATCATGTCAGCCATAAAGCTGTGGAGGCTGATTTGAATGCCTCAGAAGTAGAATGATCTGTAAAGTATCAATGCAAGCAACACAAGACTTTTTAAAATAAAAAATGTACTAAGGCTGCAGTGATCACTGTGAAAAAAAAAATTTTCCAATGAATTTTGTGTAGTTATATGCAAATGTTATAATGCTTGATAAAAAGTGTGAATTTTGTAGTGAAAAAATACAAAAAGAAAAGCAGATCAGCAAACACATCTTAAAATATAAAAATATTTGTGGTGTGACAGAAAAAAGGCTCAGACTCAGAGGCTTTATCAAGAAGTTACTTAAAACATTAAATTTTAAGGTATATAACTCCCCTGAGAATTTGTTCTATTTTTAAATGCAGTAGCTATTTTCCTAGAGCAGTAGATAGTTTAAGTGACTGCTCAACTGCTGGTCAGCAGCAAATTCTCAGGCACTACTGAAAGTGAAACTATCATTTCTTACCTCAGTTAACACATACCAAACAGAATACTCATATACTTAAAGATGCCATGTCAACTTCTAAAGGAGTGTTTAAATATGTGTTTAAATGCTTTTTTCACAGTGTAGTTATATAATATCTTAATACCCTAAATATGCAACCATGTTGTAAATCAAGAGATACTACATTGTATCTGAAGTCCAAAATGTGAATGAACAAATATTAATGAGTAGTAAATAAAATGTTAAACTATGACAGAATAAAGGAAAACAAAAGTATGCTACTGTCAAAAAATGTAGTATGGAAGGAACAATTTTCAATAAGTTGAATCAGTAATATTGGCTCTGAAACAATGAAGTGCACTGAGATAATGTCAGCTTGACTGTGAAATATGCTGCTTTCTATATGACTGGAAACATTTTTTATTTAAGCATTGAGGTAAAAATTCTAAACAGGAAAAATTCTTTATTATAGAGCAACAATAATACACCAGTGGGAATCAGTGTCCTTTACAAAGGTAAATGCATCATTAGCCATCCTCTAGAGCAGGGGTGGGCAATTATCTGAATTTCTCTTAAAATTGCATCATATTTAATTGTGCCACCATCAGTAAGAAAAGAACATTGTGGTAATAATTACTATCTTTTAACAAGGGAAAGAATCATCAACTGCCTATTTTCGATCTTCGACATGAAGTTTACCAAACAGGGCCAAACTCAATGAAAAGGGAGACAATCAGCTAGTTTGCATTTGAGATAAATGTTTTCTCCCTTGAAAGAACAATATTTAATGAAGTTCTAGGTCCTGGGCAAAAGGTAACTTTCATGTGCAATTTAAGCACTTTTAATTTACAATTTAAATATGTGTGTGTGGGGAGGGAGAGCTGTCACTTTTATCTTATGGCAGGAAAATATGGTTCAACTAGACAGACAGAGATAAGCACAAGTAGTGCCAGGTACCCTAATGGTCATTCGCTGTTAATTGGTTAGTACCTTCTCCACCAGACGGAATTAGCCAGAAAGTGAGTTCGACCTTTAATTAGCATATTTAACACAAAGCAAAAATGATAAAAATAAAGAAAGAAACAAACCTACCTGCAATGATGAGCTCTATCTGGCTTTATGCTGACACACTTCGGACATTTAAAGACCACCTGTCCGTCCTTCAGTCCTAACTTCATTATGTTCTCTCTTGTAGCATTGCCCTTTGGCACAGCACCCTTGTCAAATAACACACATAACATATTTGGGCTAAACAAACAAAGGCAAAATCTTTTAATCACTGAAAAGAAAACCCATAAACATGGTAAACTGTAAGAGCATTCTCAGTGACTTATTTTAGGATATTTTACATATATATTAGTAGATTCATAATGTAAAAACTTACGAAACCTCCATTCATTATAAACTATTTCTGAAATATCTTCTTATCTTTATTGCTCAATTTCTGGTAATTCAGTGAAATGTACAAAAGAAATTTGTCTGTTTTTATTCTTTCTCAATACAAATATGTTCTACCATATTCTTTTCCTAGCACATACTAAAATTTGTTTTTTTAGTTTAGAGGTTTAGCTCAATACAGACAAATTGTCGTATTTGAGCTGTAGCTAAGAAGACTTTCACATCTGCAGGTGCAAACTGTATAGGAAGAGTTAATAGGCATAGTTCTTTTAATTGTTCTGGCAACTCAGTAAAAATGAACAAAAAATTGTCATGATCAGAACAGTAAATATGCCAATCACTATATGAACAAAGCCTTTACACTCCAAGGAGTAAGATTACTCTCTTGCTGGTCTAAGTCTTTTGGCTGGCATTTGAACTACTATGTTAAATAATTTAGATATCTAAGTTATTGAAACTAGACAAAAGAAAATATCCATGAATAAGGTTTTTGAGTTGTGCATCAGATGATATATTCCGATACAAAGTAAGCAAAAAATCGATTTTTGCTGCCTATTACCATCCATGAACGAGGTTTTTGAGTTGTGCATCAGGATATATTCCAATAAAAAATAAGCCAAAAATCGATTTTTGATGCCTATTACCTTCTTCTTTTAATGAACAAGTTTTGACAAGGAAAATTATACACAAGGGTAAAAGGTAAATTATTATGTTCAGTGGCTCTATGGTGTTTGTCTCCCAGAAATTCTTCAGCTCTTTTATACATCATACATAGAGAGCATACTATCTTTCTTGTTTATCTCTTTTTCACAACAGGTTAGGACAACAGCAGCTTACATCATGCTATTTCCACCTGCTCTAAAGTCACTGGGACAACCAAGAGTGCTCTTTGGACTCTATATAACAGGCGGACACTTCTGAGAGTGCCTAAAATACTTTGTGATGGATGTCCTACCAGGAGAAATTTTTTTGAACTTTCGTCGGGCTGCCAATTCTGTGTACCTGTCTGCTGTTTGTCGAGCGAATTCTAAATGTTACTGAGTGTGAATGAATGCAGCTGTTTGAAATATGAATGCATGAGTCTGTTTGGCAAATATGAACAGGTTAGGGTACTACTTTGTGCTTTTATATAGAGCTGCCACAAACTACCATCTGAGATAAATAAAGTGTTATCTTATTTTATCATAAGCAAATATTAAGATATTGGCCTACCGGATCAGTCAGCATGGTACGAAGGTGAGATGATAATGCAAGGAATGCAAAGAAGTTGTAGACTAAGGCATTAATGAGGTTGTAGACACTGAAGAATTGTGGGAGGAGCATAACAAACATCACAACATATTCTGCATACAGCAGTAGCAGCCAAGTGATCACAGCACAAACCTTCAGGAAAAAAACAAAAAAAGCAGATCCAAAAAATAATAACTGAAATTCATAAAACAATTATTTACTTATTTATTTACTATTTAGGTGATCGTATATGTATGCATGTAAGAGTGATTATGCATGATTGTATACAAAGAAAATACATGATGTTGGTAAACAGATCTATATAATTTTGTTCAAACTGTATAAATCTGGTATAATTTTTTTTATCTTTAGATTAATCTATTATTCAGTTGATTGGTTGATTTTAGTCCTGATATTGATGATTGAAAACAGAAAGTTATCAATAATATCAAGAAGGAAGTTTTTAAATGTTTATATAAACTAACTTATCAAGCTATTTTCAACAAATGTAAAATAACCGGTAGAGGTAGTATAATGTTATTTGTTTTCTTTACGACTTTTGCATGCATGATTTTCAAATTTACGACCTATAAATCTTGATGATTAATAATGTGATATTCCTTTAAAAAAAAAAAATAGGCATTATCCTATCTTTTCATGGTGTTGAGTAGATGATAAGCAGAGCAGCCAACTAGAAATTTTCACTATATTATGAGATTTGGGTCTTTCGAGTTTTTAAGTTCTTCTCACAGACTAATAATTATCATCATCATTAGATGTTACAAACCAATCCACAGATGTCCTTGACAAACCAAATATGTCGAAATCCAGGTCGATTGAGCCCCAGTCGTCGACACAATGGTGTACAATCAATAGTGGCTACACTTTCCTCTCCAGATCCTGATTTTTTGGATTTTTGAGTCTTCGCAACATTTTCTGTATAGCGCTCATTATCCCTATGGATCAATAAAAAGTCAAAACTTCAGGATTAGGCTAATCTATATATACAGTATGCTAGTATATGATTAGTTAATGATTAGCAAGCAAAAGATTTCCCCTTTGTCCCAGCCAGACTACTCCACTCTTCCGAGTCTTTGTACAATTGCCATACACTCTCTACACCTGTAACTAGAACAACCAAATATGATCATAAGATTTTAGTTATTCTGCTGAAAAACAATGGAAATTTCTTCCTTCCATATCTGCCACTTACCAACCATTGAATCTTTTTAACATGCACTAAAAACACGTCTGTTACATGAGCATTACTCTTTATATCAATCTTATACCACATTACTATAGTTGCCAATAGCTGTGATTAGTCTGCCTGCTCATCTTCTTCTGCAGATTTATGACACTCTCCATCCTTACTGTTCAGTCTCTTATTCTTCTTTGTATCTTCTATTACTTGTCTGCATAGTTGTTTCTACATTCATCCTTGGTATTCTGTCCATATCTCCTACTTATCTTAAGCACTGAGAGCATGCTCCTTTATATGATTATACATTACATAAATCACATGTTTCTTGTCATTTGTTAATGAATGGACCTAATGAAACAACAATACTATCTATGAAATTTTCTATTGTTTAGAATATAATGTTCAGTCTGTTCTACATTCAATTTCAATTCAAAATTCTATTCTAGTTTCTTCCTACATTAAACAACATAGTCAGCAGATCTGGGAACATTATATTCTAATGCATGTTAAATGGTAATGCATGGTAAACTATTTGTAACCCAGTATAATCTGTAACCTGTGTCAAGGAATGACACGGTCCTCCCGAAAAATATCCTGAGATTACTAATAGCACACGCCACACCCAAAGTAAAGGATTTTCAAGACCAATCGGCAACCCATTGTTTTAATTCTCTCAGTACCGTTTTACTTGTGGCATTTTAAACTTAAAGTTTAAATGATCTTTGCAGTATCATCTTATTCAGTATTCCAATTCGTCATTTTATGCGAAAATCCATCGTCAGGATCCTGGTTGGAACGTACCAATTTCAAACTATTAACTTCAACTAAGTTGGTCCCCCCACTATTTTTAAACTAACATAATTTGGCACAATTCTGATAAAAAGTGTAAAACTAAAGATTCACACCTCAGATCTTCACCCGTTTCTTCCATTGTTATATTCACGTTACGATGCATTCATCATACTACAGTAAGAAACTCATTTCGTCTTCCTTAGATACAACCATCATAGGCAGTGTACGCCGCCATAATGGCATGAAATGATTACAAGTACACATTACGCCAATGACGATGACGAAGTGCACACTTCCGGTTTCTTCCACGTGCATAGTCAATAAGATCCAAAATTCTTTTTTTAAGGTCTTGTCTTTTAGGTTAAACTGTTGTCAATGGCAGATATTATTCTCAGTGAAGCAGAAAAAATTTTCATTGTTCACGGAATTCAGGTTTTGTTGCCATTGTTTTGCACTTTCTGTTTATATGCCCCATTTCGTCGCAGTTTCGATTTAATTAAGTAGAGAATATTTCATATAATAAAAGTGAGATCAGCTGCAGAACACGTTTTGTTGCTAAAAGTTATATTAACGTGTTCAATAAATTGAGAGGCATAAAGTCTTTAAACTTAAGTTTCAAAATACTTTGTGTCAAAATTTGATAACTTTATTATACTTTAGGACAATTTTCGTGAAGATGGGCGCAGCTGCGATGATTATCGTCAAATGGAGCTAGAAACAGGACTCATATCCAACACCAGCGGTTCGGCGAGATTACGCCTGGTAATTGTATTGCAACATAAATTCGGGATGGGGGGGTTGTTTTTGTTTGTTTGTTTTTTTTTTTCATTTGCAATAATTTTTTAGAAACTTAACATCAAGCAAAATTTAGTCAGTTGCAAATTGACAATAACCATGGGAGAATGAAAAGACAATCTATCGTTTAAATATTTTTTACTGTTTTAACATTTTTTATTGTTTATTCTGCATATAGTTTATTATACTTAAAGGCAAACACAGAAATCCTTGTTGGCATCAAAGTGGAACTTGAGGAGCCCAAACCAGAAAAGCCAGATACTGGCCGCCTTGAATTCTTTGTTGATTGGTGAGTATCATTTAGTTTTTGCTAAAATAGTGCTCAAAGCTATATTTACTGATTTAAGGCTGGTTTGTGCTCTTATCTCCTTCATTAAGACCATCATGCTGACCATTTCTACTTTCTACATTAACAGCTCTGCAAATGCAACTCCAGAATTTGAAGGAAGAGGAGGGGAGGATCTTGCAACAGAAATTATGAACTTCCTGTCACATTCTTACAGCTCAGAGACAGTACTTGACTTGAAGTCTTTGTGTCTTGTGCCTTCTAAGCTTTGCTGGGTATTTTATGTTGATGTATTAGTAAGTATTCCCTATTTCATGTCAATTTATTAGTGAGAAAGTGTGTTGGTATTCACTTGTTTGATATAGTTTATTATTTATGCAGATATCCTGTAGATGTTTCACCAGCTCATTGGTTATGCCTTTGTTTATTAGATTTGTGACAAATTTAGTAACGAGTGAATTGAACCTGGATACAGACCGGTGATTGATTTGTGAAAGTTTGCTTTAGAGTATTATAAATGAAAGACAACCAAAAGCCTCGAAACACCTATCAATGACTTCATTGTAGTGTTATTGTGGAAGATTTACAGAATGTACAGATTTCTGCACAGGGGACCGAGACAAACCATACAACTAAATGTTAATGGCCATGCACTAAAAAGTGCCTACCTTGACCAGTAAATTCTTTCTCTTCGTTGTTTTACTAGAAGGCAAAGCTTTAAATAAAATGAAATGTGTCCTTTTACAGCTCCTAGAATGTGGAGGAAATCTTTTTGATGCTGCATCAATTGCTGTGAAGGCTGCTCTGTTCAACACAAAGTAAGCTAATAGCTCTTTGCTTCATGACCTTTATTTTAACAAATTTCTAATTTTTCTTGCACACTCTTACCATTTGTGCCTTCACCATCAACCCAGTTTACATTTGATCAACCATAACATAGCAGCTCATCAAGTGAAGCAACTAAATCCCATGAAACTTGCCCTCTCTTGTTCTTAAATCAGTCATTTGTTTGCATCACAGAATTCCAAATGTAAGCATCAGTCAGGAAAGTGAGGACACAGAGCTGAACGTGTCTGATGATCCCTATGATGTGAAGAGAATTGATGTGTCAAGGACACCGTGCATCATTACTCTAAGCAAGGTGAGGCAAATATATTAGCATAGTAACCTTAACAAGTCTCTTGTGCGACTATTTGCCATTAAGATTTGGCGATAAGCTGTCATCATTCTTAAACTTGTTTAAGCTCATAGTTGTTCCCCCTGGTCCTTTCAGGGTACCCATTAGTGTAGTGGTCCTAGGTTCAGATCTCTTCTCAGGACACTGTGACCCCTATTTGCATGGCTGGCTGTCAGGATATTTTCTCAGAGTACTCCAGTTTCCTCCCCTTTCCTCCATCTCAAAATGCAGACAGAAGCATTTTCTTGCTAAACAAACCAACCTGGTTCTTTCATTCAAGGGGAAGAGGGTAATAGGAAAACCCTTACTTTGTTTGAGGAGACACTTGTGGAAGAAATATGTCTATGCATTAATTTGGGGAAAACTTTTTTTTTTTTAATTGGTGAGAGTGGGCAAACAGATGAAATCTTAACCAGATAGCGCAGATTTTATCTTGCACCCTGGCATCTCATTCAGAGGATGAACTGGGGTGAGTTGTTTCCCTGAGTGACATGAGAAAATCAAGGGAAAGCTTCTGGTCTGTTACGGTTCCTGACCCCATAGAACTGGGGCCATAGTTATAAAACAGTGACAAAGGTGACAGGGTAAATGATCTTTGATCAAGATTGTTCCTGAAAGTGTTGGGAACCTGTATGTGTGGTTTGTATGCTGTATGTTATGGTTGTATATTTTAATGTGGATTGTTACATTTTTAAAGCTTGTGGTGTCTTACATAAGTATGTAGTGTATCTTGTATCATGTATTTTAAATGCTATCTGGTCATCCCTTTTAGCATTATAAAAGCCAACGAGCATGTTTTATGAAACTGTATCTTACAAATGTACTGCATTATTGTTGTAATAATAGGACTATTATTCCATAAGACTACTATTATTACAACAATAATAATGCAATATCAGAAGGCCTAAACACCACTTTCTGACTATAGAGATCTGCCCCAGTTTTGCCCTGGGGCACCAATTTACCTTTACTCCATAACGAAGGCCCAAGACAATTACAAAAAAAAATAAAATAAAATAAAAAAGATTGAAACTATTAACAGCAGACCGTCAGCAATAATTATTTTGACGAGTGATTTTCTCTGTAGATTGGACACTGTCATGTAGTGGATGCCAGTCAGAAGGAAGAGGCATGCTGTCTGGCTAGACTCATGATGGCAGTCACAGCAGAAGGAAATGTAACGGCAATGGTAAAGGAGGGTTCAGGCAGCCTTGACCCAAGCAGCGTTAGTGACATGATGCAGGTAACACAAAAGTTAATGCATATACATTTCCTCCATTCTGTATGGAGACACACTGTTCAAAATGTTGAATATCTGGTGCACACTCCTTTTTAAATTTGTGTGTACATTAGACAGATGGCTTCCTATAATGTAGATGATATAATAACCATAATGACACTTTTAAATCAATAGAGAATTTTAACATATATTTTATATTTGAAAATGTAGGGAAAACAGATATCTTGGCACCATGAGAAAATGATTGAAGCTTCATTCCTGATATTTTCTTTTGCAGTCTGGAAAGAAAATTGGCCAGGAACTCAATTACAAGTTGCTTGAAAAACTTAAAGAGGAAGAGCAAAAGGGGCTGAAAAGACAAACAGTTGGCTTTCTGAGATAGCAAATGTACAAAGAAAATTGATAACTTGTAAATTTCGTTTTGACAATATACTGTGTATATAGACCACATGATTTTCTTGGCAGATGTTTGTATTTATGTATGTTTATTAAATTTGTAATGCAAGTGCCTTATTTTATTGGTGAATAACTGTCATGCTGTGTGTTTCTACAGTGGAGTCTTGTTGTTTTTTTTAAGCATAAGGGTCTACTTTAAGCTCCTACTGAAAGGGAAATAAATAAAACTGTGTGAAGTGTGTGTATAGGTATGACTGACTAATCTGAGACATGAAGGACAGGACATGCACAAGACTTTTCACCATCATAAAATAAAGGATGACTGTCAGTAAAAATTTATTCCTGAATGTACACTTCTTATACTAGAAGGAACTTCAATGCATCACATGAAATACTTGACAATGCCTTTAAGTCGTATTAAAACTTGTTTTGTGATGAACTGTCAGGCATGTTTTTGAAAAAGCAGGTTAACAAAAAGTGTTCTACTAATGCATGATGAAAAAGTTCAGAACTTTCATTCATAAAATCATTTAAATATTCACACAATTAAATGGTTTAATTATTCATAAAATATGCCTGCTGTTCACTCTTAATTGCCAAAGACATGCAACTCAACACACTGATAACATGAAAACACACTAGCTTGCTTGCTTTGCTGTCTCTTCGATTTGTTGAACCTCAAGTTCTCTGGCGGCCTCATCAATAAACTCAGTTGCCCTGCAACGCTTGCCAGTGACAGGATCCACTACTGAACCAAGTTTGAAGACATGATGTTTGATTTCATGACTGACAAGTGGTGTGAGCTTTTTTGGCAGACGTTCAATCAGAATAATATCACCGATTTCACATTTATCTTCCTTCTCTATGGCCCAGTAATGTTTCCGACTGTTGAAATACTGCAAGAATGTTTTACATTTTTTTAAAGTTAATTTGCAAACAGCATACAGGCTTAAAAAAAACCAACAACTGAGATTATTACAATTGCTACATGACTGAGTGGAAGAAAATTTGGGACCTGTAGTATTCAACGTAGGTCACGCGAGATCATAGCTTTACTAATTGTAAGTATTTATTTTAGTTGAATATCAATTCCACAAGTCATGTTATAAATAGCTAATACATGTCTAATGTCTTAAATACCTATTGAAATAATATTGAACAAATCTAGTACTACTCTCTTGGTTCTTGTGGCTTTGTGGTAAAACTGGCAGCATACTACGTTTTTCCTCACAATATGATTCTACCATTTTACAACTGAAAACAAATAATTCTTTGTCTTGTCCGTTGTCGACCTTAACAGTTAATTTTTAAGTCCACGAAGCTTCTACTAACCTTGTTCAGATAGGTATCTAACTTCAGGCGAAGACATCGTACTTTGACCGTATCTGTACGAACCACACCCCTCTTCACCACCTGTCCGATGACAATAGACCCCCATGATGCCATATTGCAAACGTCCACTAAAAATTATCAGCAAATAAATTCGCAATATTCCTGCAGAACGACAACTGAATGTCCATCGGACATGTGCCGGAATTAGATGCAATCCAAGGGAAATAATTCTCTTGAGTTCCTCTCGTCATAATGGCATCTGCGCATTAGTCTTTCGTTGAAAATATTTTCTCGCATTATTTCTGTAGCGACTTGGGGGTGTATCTATTTCTAGTATGTAGTTTCCATTTATTATGTTGGTATATTTTGCCTCTGAATTATTAATAACTTCTTTTTACTGCAGTTGGTATTTGTTTTTATATTTACTAGCTACATAACAGGAAATTAAGAAAAAAAAACAAACCAACTTCTCAGTCTGAAAAACAAAATTAAATGGTGCAATTCTTTTGTTACTAAGGGTGCTGTCAGTAACATGGTTGAATTTAGGGGGGATAACATTTGAAAGGTGATGTGAAAAGATCAGTGCCAGAAAAGAATTGACCTGACTATATAGACTGTCATCACCATCTGTTTTGAGAGCAGAAAGAGATGCATTACACAATTACAAATATTAAAAGCATGTTTGAGGCTCAGTAAAATTTGTAGTGTATTTAATTCAACTATTTTTTATCTTGTTGCAGATCAAGATGAGAAGTAAATAATTATTGAAATGCACACCAGACTGTATTATACGTATATAAACATTAAGGTGTAATTCTGTAAAGGTTGCTAGTTTACTGTGTTTTACTTGAGATAATGTTTACAGGTTAACAAATGTTATCTTCCACATTGTTTAAATATGTTGACACTAATATTGTCTAGAGCAGGGGTCAACAACCTTTTTTGACAAAGGACTACTTCAAGGGTACTGAGTAATTTAGGTACAAACTATTAGGTACTATTAGGTACAAACTTACTGAGTAACAAAGTTGCACAGTTCACATTCAGTGGTGACAATATTAATAATGAAATCATATCTGAAGAGACTGATCATGTTAGTGTTGATTCCTCACAAGAACTATTAATGAAAAATTTTATAGTTGTGTGATTTTTTTTTTCACCATGCACCTTGGGCAACACACATGGCCCATGCGGGGGACCAGGCACTGCGTTGGCTACCCCTGATCTAGGATGCTATGCATAATTCTAGTGTCTCATGTAGCCTAAAGAAGTCGGTGGCAAGTAGTGGGTGGAATAGCAGAGTTTTGAATTTGGTCTATTTATCCTTCTTAGGCCAAAGTAAGTATATTATTGTTGGTTGTGAACAGATCCAGTAATCCTCACTAGTCTTTAAATTCTCCCGCAACTCTGGCTGAGGTTGCGCAGTAATTTGTAGCAAAGACAGCTTGGACAAAACCTGTTGTAACTATATAGTTACTAAATCACAGCATAATGAGATTACAAGTGTGAGAGGAAGTTGTCTTAGCTTTCTCCTGGTCTTTAGTCAGGGAGCTCTGTCAGAGATGCAAAACCAATCTTTTTGCCAGTTACATCAAGTTCCAGGTTCAGAAGCCTTATCATTCTTTGCATTTGCAAATTATTTATAATAATCCTAAAAAATTAATGTAGCATCAACTTTAGGGAAAAAACACAAACACAGATTAAAATGTAAACTTTATTTAAATTCCACTCTGCCATTGTGACTGATATATAAAGGTAGTAATAAACTGAATGGAATGATTTGTCAAATGCAGGTATTAACTTGATAAAGTGATAAATATTCCAGACCCAACACAATGTATCAAGTAGGTAAGCTGAGGATGGAAAGAGAAATAAGACAAATATTCTAAGCAGTAGAAGGAAATGCAGCAAGTGGACTGATGTGATCAAATGGGCCTGATCAGAATCTTAACTGCTTACATCGAAGAGAAATGAAGGAGAAATTACATGGTCAAACAGACTTCTGAGGATGACTTGAGCAGATCTTAGTAACATTTTAATTGATGAAATAAATGCAATGACCTGGATGGCTGAGAACCTAAGCACATTTTCTTGCATAAACATATAATTATAGACAATTTTAAAAACAAAATGACATGCTTGTGTTAAATCTCCGACATTGTGCATTTTCCAGTGACCAAACTAGAGTGATAGAATTATGTGGAATGTAACACTGAACCCGATGAAAGCAATGTTGTTCGTAGAAATGATAGTTTACATATATATATCTCACATTTTCTATGTTGTCATATAGGATAACACATAAAAAAGCAAATGGTTTACATCATAGCAGCATGAGGAGGTAGACTTTGTATCAACATTTTTTTTTTAAATGTGTATTCTGCATTCATAAATACATACACATGCACACATACGCAAACACACACACATACAGTGTAGAAGATGCATACAATTTATATTCTGGTATCTGAACCACGTATTACAAAAAAAAAAAAGCCTATAAGATAATAGGGAGAGAGACGTCTATTGGTAAGCACAAATGAGATATCAATACCACCATATGAACATGCTTTAAATGAAAGGGTCATGCAGTTATATAACGCATGTTTCATTTTCCTTCTAGTACAATATTTGGCTTTTATTTAATGAATGACTTCTGATATAGCCAATTTATCAATTTAAATATGTGACTATAAAACAAAACTTTACCCACGTCCAGTAATCTATCATGAGTAAAATAATGCATGAAACAACACTGCTTAAAAAAGAAAACAAAAATTGCCCCATTTTGTAACTGTATTGTGATATTTCTCACACTGATCATGAATATGCTGATGTTTCCCTGTGGAAAAGGCAAAACAATGACTTTAACATTTAAAAGTCTATAGAATTTAAATTCTGCATTAAGATCAAAAATGGACTTGCAATTAATGTGTCTATGACATGCTGAAACAAAGCTAGAAATACATTCAAAACAGATGTCAAATTCTATCATCCAAATTGTACACCCTAGCAATCTAATGATGAGAGGACCAATGTGAAATCAGGAGCAATTATATTTAAAAAAAAAAAATTACTTTCCAATTAAACTGATCACATTCAACTTACACTGTACATTCCACAACATCTCTCAAATCAGCCTAAATCATGCCATAATTTTAAAATATTTTTTCAAAAGTAAGGCCACTTGTGAAATATGAGGCTTAAGCATTTACTATTTTTATTATTTGTTAATGAATTTCCTTAACTGGAACTTGACTCAAGTCAATAACTTTTTTCCCTCTTCTTTGACAATGCGAAAGGATGAGCATAACTGGCAGCCTGGTACTGCATAATCTGTTACAATAAAAATTAATGACCAGATCTTGTAACCAACACAGGCAAAGCCACACGATGATGTTTATAAAAAAAAAATGAAAAAGTGATTAGGAGAATCACAGTCCTAAGTTCTAAAAGATGTGAATAAACATGAGCCGTTAGGATGATTCATTGTTCTTAACTTTTTCCAAACATCATTTTAATTATTCTCCTTCTTCATCTTTCCTATTAACATTTGCTTAGTCCTTACTTTTAACAAGCATAACAAAGCACTTGGTACAAATGTTTTCCATATCCATAACAAAGAATGAATGCTTTTGCCATCAATTCATTCTCCATTTTGTAATAAAAAATAGTAACAATTTCCTGATGGAATATTAAATTTTTTCAGTGGACATCTTTTAAAATCTGCATATCACTTTACCAATGTCTCTTTTTTAAGCAATTTCACCCACATGTAGATACTTTTAAAAATCACAGACAAATTGCTGTCTTGCAAAGTATTAAATGTTAACACCTTATAAAACTAGCACTTTTCTAAAACAGGAATTTCCACATCATACTGTAGAAAGAGATCTTAAGGAAATTAACATAGTGCTCTTATAGACAGGAAGTGGTCCTGTCTTGCAAGTGATCTTGCAGGAGTAAAAACAAAAAAAGGGGTTTAAAAATCTCTCCTCCTTAAGCCTTGTTGGGTTCTCAGAAAGATCAAGACATGGAATAATTTTAGAAAAGTTGCATTCATTTTAACATTTCAGAGCCCTTAAAATACGAATTTACCATAATATCACAAAATCCAAACATAGTATCAAAAGTATATGCTTTTTTCATTTCACATTATCACAATGCAGCACCAATTATATTTTTTAAAAGATCCAACTTCAGTCCCAAATGGGAAGAAAAGGCAGCTGCACTTTCCTGAACAAAATTGAAGATAAAACTGTTTGATGATGTATCCATAAACCCAACTTCTGAATCATACTATCTGGGTTTCTCTCTTGATATGCAGTTATTTTCCTCAACCTGGTCTGGGGTGTGAATGTGCAGATGAGACCACCGGAAATACTGTCCAGATGATATGACGAAAAAGAAAACATGAATCATGTTTTGATACAAAACGTCTGTTCCAGGTTACTTCATGTTATCAGACAAACTCTCCACAATCTGCCTCTGTTTCATGTTCCTCCTCTGGAACAAACTTCTCCTTCTGTGTACCAAACATAGGAAGAAAAACTTTCTGTCGACGTTCTATCTCTGTCCTACACAAGGGACACTCTTCAATTTTCAAGGAGCAATCTGAGCATGTCATGTGTCCACAAGGGCAAAGCACTGCAGAAACCAATCGAGACAGGCAGATGCAGCACAACAAGGCATCTTCAAGCACCGAAAGTCTCTCTTGAACCCTCTGAAATGGAAAAACAAAAAATAAATTATGTGTGAATAATGACTAGAACAAAATGTTGGGATTAAAAAGAAATGGGGGATGGGTGGAAGGCACAAAATCTTAGCCTTCAATATATGCATATCACTGCAGTCCTTTAAACTGACAAGACTTAACTATAAAACTGATGTAAAAATGGTGGTGGCATTTTGAAGACAATGCATTCCAACTTTTCAAGGAAGGGGTAGGGTAGGGGTGGGTGGACTGATGTTTTACAAGGAGCCAGCACACATCTGATACAAATAAGGTGCCACAAATAAAGCATCATCCAAATGAAAAAAACAGCCAATGCTTCAAAAAGATGTAACTAGTACAGGGCAAAATAACCTACTTGACACTCTGCCGCATGACATCGATCAGAATCGAAGGTTAACACTGTCACCATCACAGTAAATGCTCTGCAGAGATCCATGTCCATTGCCTGCATTTAGCGTTTGCGTTGACTGAGACAATGAGTACAGTTTTCGTCGTGCATAATCATAGGCCTCTCTGCTGGTGCGCTTGATATCAAAGATGTAGCTTTTACCTGATGGCACATACACACAGAAAAAAAATGTAAACATGCATTAGTGCTTACAAAGTGAATATTTAATAATAATTAACATGTAATTTATATAGCACATATGGAGTGCACTCAAGACAAAAGCAAGATATGGACAAATGAAGGACAGAAGGATAAACAAAACAACAGTACTGATGACTAATAAAAGACAAATACAGAAAATGCAAAAATTAATTGGGTAATAAGAACTGAGGGAATTGTGACTCTGCAGAGGAAGACAAGTGGGGAAATACCCCGTAGAAAAAAAAAAAGGTACAGGGGGGAATGAATATGGACTAATATTGTGTTGACTGTTTACTTCTTTTATACATGTATCCTCAACCAAATATCATATATGTTTATAATTTCTAAAACATTGACAAAACAATATTTCAACAAATCTTAACTCTTTTAAAAATATGAAGTACATAAATAAATTTCACAAATATACTTTACCCAATACATACCAAGTTCTGAGTTTTCATTGAAGATAGAGACTAAGGTGCCTTTCAGATCCCTGCAGAACTGATTGGACACATCACATGATACAGTATCACATCGGTAGAAGGAATGCATCTCTGTGATACACCTGTAAAGAGCCACAGCAGCTTTGCGGCTCACCAGTCTATATCCAACAGCTGGTTGCAGTTCCCCACTGTCATCTATCTTCTGAAGATAAACTTCTCTGTCTCTGTGTGTGGCCATGTGGATGCTTGGATATGGTAAACTGTAAGAAATAAATGATGACATAGAATCTGCTTCAGAATGGCACTTTCTATCATGCTGATATCAGAGAAATGAGACAAATTAAATAATATAGCTGTAGATTTGTAATCTTCAGACATATTTGATAAACATATACATGTAAAATAGCTACTGGCTAAAAAGCGGCAAAATATAAAGCATAACATGACACTAACTTTTCTTGCACATTTGTTGACATGTTCTTGAGAAGTATTCCCTCAGGTCCAACACCAAAAAGAATTTGTTCTCCATGAGCAGAGCGAACTGCATGAAACTCTGTTCCAAATGTGGGAAGACTGGCCACTTCCTGAAGCATTCGGTACTCTGCAGAGTGACGAGGCACCCCTCTCTGTGCTCCATGTTCCTGCAAGACACCCAGCCAAAAGCAACCTTGAGCAGATACTAAATTACCATATGCCTTTAGAATATGGATTACCTTAAGGCAACAAGTTATGATATTACCATAAACTTAGAATTTTCACCCTCCAGAACTAAGGCTGGCATTTTTTCTGAGTTATGACTGAAAGAAAACAGATCAACGTCATTTGAAACTATGAATATATTTTCTATGTTTAAGAATATATATTCCTAAACACATCTTACCATTTTGTAGACAGCAACAAAACAGTTGTTGCTGTATCACTGTGAATATAAGTTCAATCTGATAAGAAAGCCTAAGTGTATTTGTCATAAGTGATAATCTAGTTCTAATTAACAAATTAACATCTAAGCCTGAGCAGCTCACCTGCCAAATGGCATCCAGGAAAATTCTGTTAGCCTGCTGGTTCAAGGAGTGGAGAATAGTTTTCATAAACTGTCAGTTGATAGCTGTTGGAATTCTGGTCCCCATACTCTACTTGTGCTATCAGTGACACTAACTTTGGGATCAATCTTTCCCTGCCTTGAATATCCAACTGCCCCAATGAAGGTCTTGCAAAATTTGCTGGTAAAACAAATGTCTAAAACAAAAAAACAAAAAACATAATAATTTTAAATATATACTGTAAACCTATCATTAAAGACCATTTTTTAAATTATGGAAAAAGAGCTCAGACACTCCTAAAGTTCCATAGCTAATATTAAGAACTGGTTTATCATCAAGCACATTATCTCAAAAACTCCACTTAACATACTATATATTATACCTCAAAAAGCATGTGTGTTATATCCCAAAATAGTTAAGATTTAGTTAATCAAATCCCTGTTAAATCTTACAATTATAAGCCAATTTTAAAATGATTGTGCATAAGCCAGAAAAGCAGAATTTATCGCTTTATAGTGTAGTTACTTCATGTTTATAATGAAGCAGAGCATTCTGCATGCAAGAAGCCTCACCTGGTTGCATCTTGCTGGATAGTGTGTGGTTGAACATAAAATTTAATTCTCAGCTGAAAGCGATAGGGCTGAGGACCTGACATCTGCTGGTCAACACGATTTCGCAGGTTTAGCCACAGTAACTCCTGCTTTGGCCCACTATAGCGGAGCCCCAAGTAATCATCTTCTAGAACTGATAGCCGCTCACATACCTGTCCAAATTAGACATAACCATCGTAAGTGCAATTCTGGATAAATGTGAGATTATGAAAAATGATAACCATTCTTTTTTGCACTGGGCGTGGGAGACATTAACCTATTTACACATCTCTTATGCAATATACTTATCTGGTTCATATATATATTTTAATTTTTTAACTCAATGTAATTGTGTAATGTGTTGCAAGAATTTATAGTTTTAACAAAGATTTTACATAACTTGTTTGGCAACCTGTAGAGCAAGGATAACCTCCTTTATCCTAAGCAGCACAAAAAGTTATCCACTGCTATGTGTTTAAAAAAAATTTTATTTTATTATTTGATGGGAATGTAATGTAGACAAAAATTCACATGACGTCACAAATACAGCACAGAGGAAATAACACAAAAGAAAAAAAAAACGAACACGATTACTCTACACGTAAGCCTACGAACTAGAGCTGTTCCATTTATGCACATCTGTAACGACACCAAGACTGAATAGCACCCTTCTGTCTAGTTAAGTGTCTGGATTAATGCCAACACTCGGTTTGTGTTTGGACAAAGAACTTAAAGTGGACTTTGGACCTCAGTGGCCAATCGACCTGCCTCCCATCCTGCTAGCAACACAGCTGACTGCCAGCTGATATATGCATGACCTATTTTGGCTGTTCATTCTTCTACCAAAGTCCAAATTATTAACCTCGAAAATATACTTTTACTTAAATAAAATGAAAATACTATCAATCAGACGGTTAAATCAGTCGTAATGGTGTCTTCCGCGCTCTTTTGTGCCCACATTTTGCAAACCAAAACATTGCGAAAATAAATATTTTTTAAAGTAGGCGATCATTTTGCTTTTTTTAAACACAACGATTATATGTGTAATAACTTGGCTCGCGAACAGTTTTTCTGCGTCGCTTGTAAAACTTTAAAAAGTTGAAAAACCCACCTGTTTAAAAAAAAAATGGATCTGGCTTACCTTGTCAAGACAACTCTGACCCGTACCCTTTGGGTCTATTTCAATCTCCAGAATACGAGAATCTGGTAGACAGATATGGCATCGCATCATCCTCAGTAATAAAGTTAGTCCTACAACACAAAACGATCACATTTTTCGTTGTCACTTTGTCCTTCTATATCTCCTCCATATATATAACCGATTTAATGCCTGCATGCAAGTGACGTCTGCTTTCCCGGTCACGTGCATCTGCTGCCTGTCTTTCTGTTCAAGCCAATCAGAAATAAGTGGGCGGAGTCAGAGTGCGGAGTTATTTTAAGGTGCTGACACAAGCGTCAAAGCTAGAGCAAGTGCGATCATTTCTCAATGCCACGCAACATGTTTAGCTGCCAGTGGGTTTTCCGTTCGAATTTTCGATGAAAAGATGTTGCCAGATTTAAAATTTTAGCATATATTCTCCCTCATTTGCTCTGATGTCAGCAGATGACAATTAATACTTAAACATTGGTCTGCACAGGGTGCGATCTATCGATCTTGGTTTTTAAGTTCCCATTATTATTATTATGCAAATTAATACAGGGAAATTCAAGTCTACTCAGTCTTTAACGTGAGAAAAATTAATAACTGATAGAAAAAAATTAATTTTGAAAATCTCAAATTTTTTCAATCGAGTGGGCTGAGCTCATTAAAATGTCAAGAGAGCTAACCACGAATTAATATCGAGTGATGTCTATATATATATGCAGAACCCTGAAACACGTATAGCTATTTATATATATTTGTAGACTAAACTTACAGCATCAAGTTTCAAATTCGAAAGGAGTCATCTAGGATCAGTTTTCGGGGAATCTAGCAGGATATGGTAATTATAATTAAATAAAAAAATTCAAAGATCCTGAATGCTCTGTGTGAGCAGCAATTCCACCACAAACTTGAGTTAGATATGATAACTGTTCAAGGACCCACATAAGATTAAGCTGGCTGTTAGCGAGTATATAGTGGACCTGACTTACAAGTGCGGAGGGTACAGTAAAAAGCTGCTAGTTTATGCAATTGCTTACGTAATAGACCCATTGCAGGTGAAATGTGAAGTGTCAGAAATCGAGATCGAATTATCGTTCGCAAAAATGTACGACCTGTGATTGGTTACAATTACGGACAAGAAAGAAATAAATTCCGCGTTTCAGGGCCAGCCAGTCACATATCCTTAAAGTAGAAATGAAATATGAATATAAATATGCTATGGCAGTATCACAGTATGTGAGTACGGACATGTATAGGTGGACTGCTGTCTGTCTGCCGAGACCAACGCTTAGACTCTTGCGAAGTTCTCCGTTGTTAGTCTCGGCGAGCCTAAACTATGAATGTGAATAAACCAGAAGCTTTGTACTCGTCTTCCTCACCCAGCAGTCCAGTAATACAAGTTCATTATGTGAGGGTGAGGGAATTCCTGAGATGGTTATAGTTATTAGATGAATATCGACGGCTTGTCGCCTTGTGGAGTCTGTTAAGTACGTCATCTATTGCGTGGGATAGGAGCCATAGCTGTGAGTGATAGGTAACATAAATAAATTGGAATGTGTGTGTGTTGGATATATATATAAGTGGAATACCAAGCTATGTACTATTACTGTCACGACGGGCATGTCACCCAGCACGAATGTTTTTGCAGGCGGTCAGCGGGGTTGTGTCAATCAGAGGTCACTAATTAAACTTTGCAGGCTATTATTGAAAGCTGCAAACAAAAGCTTCGTTTTTGTCCCCATGCAGTGAGCGAGAGGAGCGTTTCCAAGTACAAGAGCTTGCTTCCGGTTCAAGTGCATCGCAATACCATATTTATCCCGGGACCGCGCGAACTTTGAGACGCCCCTCCCCTCGCTGTGACATAACGACGGAGTGTGCTGTTGGCACTTGCAACACCGTCTGATTGCATCTGGAGTGTGTGTGTTCGGGTGTAAATTTTTGCTTTCAGCTGTAAGCGACAGGACTGAGGACCTGACATCTGTCCCCTCAAGGCGGTTTGGCAGGGTGAGGGTTAGGGCAATAGCGGGCCTGTTAAAATAATCAGCCGTTAGTGTTAGCACACAGGCAGAATTTGTTAAAATAAAATGTGTTAATATTATTACTTTCTAGTGATTTTTTTTTTTGAAATAAAGGGAATATAAGTAAAGGCTAACAGAAAACTTGTTATTGTATGATTTTTTTTAAATTTGTTGATAGGTTTGAGATCGGTGACTCAAGATTCAGTGATTCTGTCAAATGACATGCATGCTCTGATCGAGGTATAGAGGGTATGTATGTCCTCCAAAAGGTGTTCAAAATGATCTAGGACTTCAAACTTTCTAAAACTTTTCAATAGCACAGCATTTGAAACACAGTATTACTGGTTATGCGATGATAACAAAAAAAAAAAAAAAAGGGGGGGGGGGAGAAAATGAGAGACGGAAGTTGTAACTGCTGCATGCACAAACGGTAAATGCTGATCTACATGCACTTGATGCTTGAGTGATTGTGATGCACTTTCTTTGTCGTGATGATCATTTCAGGGCCTGATAGAGCTTGTAAATCAGTCAAATCAGCCTCCTGATAGCTAGGAGGTAACCTGGGGAAGATGCATATGAAAATAAGTAATAAAGTCTGTGACGGTCAGATTCAGATCGAGGTAACAAAGACCACGCTCTCTCTCTCTCACACACACACACATTAGTCCTTGTTGCTCCTTCGAAGAGCACAGGACCGCAAAAACCCTTCCAGCAGATCCGGTATAGGGCAGCCCCCTTCAGTTGGGCCCACGTGGTTCCGACGTCCTTTGCCTCTCTCTCTACTGTTCTTTTCCAAGTCTGCTTTGGTCTCCTACTCTCTTCTTCCAGTCAAGTGCCTGCTTGGCAATGGTGTCAGCTGGTTTGCGAAGGGTGTGTCCTATCCAACCCCATTTGCACTTTTTTGAAATCTTGGCTAGTGGCATTGTGGTTGGTTCTTTTCCATAGGCTACTGTTGGAGATCTTTTCATGCCATCTTATTCCCAGAATATGGCGTAGGCATCGGTTGGTAAAGGTTTGAGCTTGTTGTTGACTATGTACACGTGTATGTGTGTGTGCACGGCAGTACGTTTTTCTCCATTGTCGTTATCCTCACTGGAAAATATGAATTCACTCATTATCGTATTCTTCTTACTGGGTCTTCGTCGTAAGGGTCACTGCCCCCTTAATCGAAGCATTTTGTATTCGATGCAAATTCTCGAGAAGGGTTACACCCTGCCCACCCTGGCTCTGTCTGCAAATTCTTCTCCCAGCACGCAAGCCATACAGGTAACATACGTGGGTCAGTGTAATTTGCAACAGAAAAAAACTACCTTTTTGTTCATTGATTCGGGGTGGGGAAGGGGAGGATACACGTCAGTACATCATCGATTCGTGGACGCAGACGCCACTTTGACGCACATGCGCTCGCAATGGCATTCCATTCTAATGAAGTCATCAACATCTACAGTTCACAAAGGTGGCTGAGGAAGGTACAGTCCAAAGACAAAGTATTTTGTGTGCATTATGAATGATAAATATTTGTTATTTACGTCATTTCCACAGTCAGACGAAGCTATCATTGATCAGTGTGTTAAACTCCCACCCGGACTTTACCCACAGTCTATAAATATAAATCATGCCGAAATAAATCTTCAAAAACCGGAGTTTGAAAACTGTTCATGATAACCAACAGTGACCATCTATTGGTTGTTTTAACAATACGCTTACGTCATCACTGATTTAACTTCCCTCCCACGTGTCGTCACCGACTCACTGGTGCATCGGTTAATGCGTTTCCCCTCCACCTCGCTTCCGTCCTTGTCAATATTTTGCCACTTTTAACGATTATTTTTGTTTAAATGGTGTGAACTGTAAACCTAAGTAAGCTTTGGCGCAGCGAGAGGGACTAAAACTGCACTCTCGCTGTTCCAAAGCGATTGATACAGGTCGGAAAACACATCTACACGACCACAACCACTCTACAGTTATACCACGGACGTGTACAGGTGGACTGCTGTCTGTCTGCCGAGACCAACTCTTAGCCTCTTGCGAAGCTCCTTGTTAGTCTCGCGAATCTAAAAATATGAATGTGACTAAACCGGAAGCTTTGTACACACCTGCCTCGTTTTAGCAGTTAACTGGGGGGAAAAAAATCGTCTGCCAGCGGTCCAGTAATACAAGTTCGTGGTTATACGATAGGAAAGCTTCGTTTCTAACTTTTTTTTTTTTCGAGGAGGGGCAGAATGAGATAATGAGAGAGAATGGGAGGGGTGGAAGGGGAAGGGAGAGCAGTTTCAAGTTGGTAAGGGTGGGTACGGAAGGCAGTGCTCTGATTAAAGTCTAGCCTTTAAAGGGTTTAAGGAAGTGAACTTTGGATCCGAGTCAAGCAGACGAGTGACTGCAGTGACCTGCCGAAAATCTTCCTGCACTCTGTGTGTCAGTGGCATGTAAAACCAGGGGAAGAGGTCATGCAGCCGTCTCCTCAAAAAAAAAAAAAAAACATGCTGAAGAGACAAGAATATGAAAGTCGTTCACAGTTAGTATGGAGTTTGCCTCCCCTCTCTACCCAATGTCCCTCCCCCTCCAATGCTGAGCATCTTCCTATATGCCACTGTATGTGCGTGTGTGAATCTGACTCTCTCTCTCTGAATCTCGATCCTGTCTATGTGTGAAACTCTCTTTATGTAAATTTTCTCTTTATGTCTCTCTATTCCCTCTTTGTTTTGTTCTTATCACATGTGAATTATGTTTTAGTTTACCGACACTGATCTTTCCCCCTTTATATTTTCTTTTATTTCTCTTTAGTTTTATTTTCCCTCTCCGGCCGCGTTCTCTCTCTTCCCATAAAGATAAATACTTACATGGCCGGTGTGAATGTATATGTAAAAGCCGAGGCACTTCGTCATTCATTGAAATGCTATATCTTCTTTACACAATTACAGACACAATTACATGGCAAAAGAATCTTTCAAGAAGAATTATCTATGCATGCTGTCATTCCCTACATTCCAACAGCAATAATTAACAAACTAAAAATTGAAGCTTTGTGGGAGAAAGGTGGACCAAAACAGAAAGAAAAACCCAACAGGGAAACCGAGGACAGATCCATAATTCAAGAAAAAAGACGGCGATCGGTAAAGCCCTTCGGTCTGTGAACTCGATCTTTGTGTCGGTACTTTACTTATCACAGCAATGTCTGGCAGGTGGTCACCGAGATAAAAGTTTGTTGACCCGACCTTTACCTGATTTCTCATGAAAACGCGAATATTTCAAAACTCTTTTACAGAGCAGCAATAAAAGTTTGATTGGATTCAACCATGTGTGAGAGAGTGTGTGTGTGTATGTGTGTGTGCGCGCGTGGGAGAGCGAGCTTTGTTTCCGTGGGGTGGCTCTCCCTCCTAGCCGTGACCTGTCCTTGACCCGACTAACCATGTGACCCTAGCATCGTCTGTAGGGGCGTCTGTCCTGAAAGAATCGACTCCATGTGTTCGCCCGACCTTTCCTCACAAAGACTTGCTTGGGTCTGGACAAACTGTTTCTGGGGCACAGAAGACAATTAAAATGTTCCAGCTCGTGGATACGTCAAAGACTTGCAACAACACGTCTTCATCGTAAACTACAACAAATATTGTTCAATAACAAACAAAGAATGAACGAAAAAGTTAAATCCGGACCAGATGCTGCTGATCAGGCAAATTATCTGCTTTGTTCGACTAATGTACAGTGTTAATCTTCAGACAATTTCGACTGTGATGCTTTTTGATGTTCCAATGTATACTATATGTATATTATTCTACACTATATGTATCTATAGTTTTTTTTCTTATATATATATTTCTATAAAAATCATTTGAATACATATAGATACCCAGTGAGTGATCGAATGACCTGTTAGGGCCATGAAAGCAAATAGTATATAGCTTTATTGCTTTTTTTTTTTAAGTGCTTGCACCTACAGCCTTTGCACTGTCGGGTCTTGTGTGATATCGCGCGGAGAGAAAGTATTTCCTTTCCAAACACGATATCCTTTAAAGGACTTATAGTCGGCTGCAAAATCGTGAGGTCACGTTCCCAGCTCTCCCATTAGCTGAGACCTTCACAATATAAAAGTATCATTGCACTTTTATGGGTTGTTGACCTCTTTCTATGCACGGTAATGTTTGGAGGCAGACATGAGAATTAACGGAAAGAGGGATCGAGTATTTAGGAAATAATTAATGAAGAAATTAAGCCAGAGCTCGAATCGAAATCGTATCTTCAAAAATTTGTTTAGTGACATCTTTTTGTGAACAGTTCAGATGTCAGAAGGTCGCGAACTCAACACGAACCTGAGATCACACATATTTACGAAGTGCAGGAAGTGTCTTAGTTCTGATGAACACTATGTTTTAAAAATATATTCTCACGTGCCTCACGACAGCCAAAAGTACCTATAACCAGTTTCAAATATTAACTGTTAGAGTTTGAGGGGTGAGACTTGAATGTGGTGTTGAAGTGTTATGTACATATGTTCTTATGAGTAGCGGAGGTGCTTAGAGTCATCGCTACCCTGGGTAAAGGGCGCCCACCTCGACTCTTATTTTTGTAGTTATCTCTTGTACTAGTCTGTGCAGGGAACCACTGCTAGTATTAACACTGGCAATCTCTCTAGTATCCCGCAACGAGCTTTATCCAATCTTTAGGGTAAAAATACCATTTATCATCACTCTGGTCCTTTTATGCCGCCCTCCACTTGAACGACTTTTGAAACAAACGAATGATCCCCCTGACGAGGGTTTATCGAGTAAAATGCTGCAACAAAATGAAGTATAATATTTGAAAGATTAATTGCAGTTTACTGCTAACTAAGCACGATGATATAGCATAGAAAAGGTCATGAAATGATTGTTTTGTCTATCACCGCCTCTGGTGGAACCCCTATAGTGACCTCGTTATCGTTCTCTTATCTGAGATGGCGTCATGCCTTCTTATTATTGACCCTCAAGAGAAATTCCAAGACGCGAGATGTCATCATTAAAATCTGAAAATCACCGCTTCATCTCTGAATAAGTGTTCATTGCATACATTGCGGATATATATGTTACTTTCAAATTTTATTAACTCTTCAACAGACGCGGAGACTAGGAGTGATAGGAGCTGGAGTACAGAGGCATTTCTCCTCAGTTGAAATCAAGTCATAAATCAAATCGAAGAACCTGTTGCGAAAGGAGGTTCATCCTGTCCAGATACTCCAAGTTTAATTAATAAGGCAACTGGGAAGATGAACAGATAAAGGATTATAGGAGAGGAGTCGGAGCATTACCAAGATTACTGGATCCGTGTGCAAAATGCACTTTTCAAGAAGGTCTAGCTGACACATTATAAACGGGGGGATTACATATCTACGAATTTTTTTTTTTATTTAAATCCTTATCTTCGTCCGCCTTTTTGTAGCTCTATCTCTCAGCAGGAATTTCCATGTTTCAAAACTATGACACCAACAAAAAAGTCTACTTAAAAAAATCATGAGGACAACAGGACATGCATAGAGATAAAAATAAAAATTGTAAAAGCTTGTTATCGCGCCGCCTAAGAGGCAAAAGTAACCCCACTTTTGTTGTAAATCTTCTCGATCCTTGGTCCAATTCGTCATCTGCGCATGTCCTGGACTTTGGCGCACGAGCTTATCGCGTGACCATGTGAGTTCGAACTCCGACATGATGAACCTCCTGCATGCCAGTCATCCGTGTGGGCCTCTGGGTTTGTTCTACTTGTCCTTCTGGCTGATCGGTCAGCACGTACAGGACACCAAGGACAGAACCAACAGATCAGACGACAGTTGGCTCCTGTAAGCAATCTTTTGCAACAGGTTCTTCAATTTGATTTATGACGATTTAAACTGAGGAGAAACGCCTCGTCTGCACTCCAGCTCCTATCACTCCTAGTCTCCGCGTCTGTTGAAGGGTTAATAAAATTTTAAAGCAACAGATATCGGTGTTCGGCAGTCCCACAGAAAGAAACACACGAAAAGGATAAATGGATATATTATTTCTAAGTATATATCTATATCCAAATATACATAAACGGATAGAATTTAGAAGAGCACTACACATTCTTTGCAACTGCAAGTGGTCGTGAATGACCCTATACACGCCAACAGGTACATTTGCCTTGGGGTTAGGTGTTAAACATTTTGACACTACAAGTATACATACCGTCACATACAGTTCATACATACACACTTATGCACCTACATAAAATCCTGTCTGCTTTTTGCGAAAAATGGCTTTCTTAACAGGACAAATGTCGAATATATTGTGAGCAAGTTTACAAAGTTGTGTGTGTGTGGTCACAGGAAATCAATGGTTTAGGGACGAAGTTTACGGATACAGGAACTGTGGTCAAAATGCCAAAACCAGAATTGTTTGCCAAAACATTACTCTTCTAGTTCCCGATACAATGGCACAGTTCGGTGGTTTTGCTACCTTTCATGGTCAAGAGGATGTGTTTGTTATACTCGCGATAATCAGACTCGATCAGGGGTTTCGAGTGTACTTCCAAGAACCTGAAAAGACTGATTTACCACGCACTATTTACAGGTGTACAATTACAGTAACAATTACAGACTTTCAGCCATTCTGACCCTAGAGACAAGTCGTGACTTGTCTTTCATGGAAACACTACCTTGTGACATGCAGCACGAGCGATGTCATTACAGGTCATCACAGAGTTCAGATAAGTCTGTTTGTCTCTGTGTGTCTCACCTTGTCTCTGCAAAAGCTTGAAATAGCTTTTTTGCACTAATTCGTTCACAAAGCACATCCTAGTCAGGACTACAGACGGTTCGGTATCAACTGTCGAGTCTGGGGCGGGAAAGGAGGCCAGTAATAACAAAGGGTAAGAAAAGTGAACGCAGGAACCCCCCTATCCTCCCAACAACTAACCCCCACCCTGTGGATATCCGTCCACCGCAGGTGAGTGCTAGGTTAGTGGAGCACAGATTCGTTCGCCGCTGACCTGATTATGTCAAAGACTTGGAGGAGGGTAGTCATCGATAAGTCGGGCACACAGCCGTTGGTGACGAGAATTAATGTGAATACACGGCTTTTTACTGGTGTTAACAGTAGAGAATGTGGTATCCACTGACTCACTTCTCTAATGTAGGTGGGGATAAAAAAAATTCCCCCTAAATCGTCTTATTAATTCCTGTTTATATATTATAGTAAACATGATGTGAGGAGTATGTCTACCTCTCGCTATGTAAATGTATTAATATATATAATGTGCGTGAGTGTGTGTGTTTAAATGTTGACAGGGACACATACACACAGACCCATGTAATCAAAAATAAATACACACTCAGCCAGACAGACTGTTACACAGGCACAGGCTACAGACTGTGTTGCGAGCCCGACAAAGGATTGCGGCGCAGGTGTGACGCACAAACACCTGTGAGCCAGCAGTGAAGGCTGTGGTTGGCCCGATTTCTTGCCAAGATATTTTTTATTTTGTTAGAGTCGAGCTGAACATTGTTTTTACTCCTAGTAAAGGAGGATAGTTATCTCAGAGGGAGCAAGTCACCAGGTAATCGGGTACGTTTTCCTGAGATAAAACCTGTAACCGTCCCCAGGAATTGCACTTTAAATCCGTTTTACTATCATTGGACAGCCCGCAGACAGAAAGAAGGAGAGAGAGAGAGAGCAAGGAATGACAGAAACGGGGCAAGGCTTAGCTAGGCACAGTTGGGTGGTTAACTGTTTCAGCAGCCATCTTAGGCTACTCGCAAAACAGGATTTTCCGCATGACCTGTTTTGAAAGGCTGTGACGTCAGGGTTGGACATCTTTATGACCAGCTCTCCAACACACAAGATGAACATTACTGATGGAGTAAATTTACGGCTCTGTTTTTCCCCAACTGATCCCTATACTGTCTGAAGGTTCATGGGTGGCTGGAGGAACAATTCACCATGTCTGCACTACAAGATGGCGTTGCAGGCTGTTTTGGTTACAGCACATTCCATGGTCTCAGTCATCAAAGACTGTTTGAACGTAGATTCCTTTGTTAGCTGACTGCTTCGCCCCCTAAATGAACTGCGAAATTACCTCAAGGTGGAACCACTTTCCCACCAAATAAACCAACCGTCGTGGCCCCGTTTCCGAACACAAACTGCCAGCCGGTCACATCGAGACTACAAATTTTGCACTGTTTCGCTCAGTTGGTACTGCGCTTTGAATTTCACTCATATAAAGCGACAGATCGAAATCAAGAATAAAAACAGAACTAGGAGAGTTAGCGGTAGAAAGCAACCCAGCCGAAGCTGGACACCCTGGGTAGCAATTATGTAACTGGCTTGGGAGAGCACTGCACCACTTTGTCCGTCGCACTGCTTGATTTTTTTTTTTTCTTGAGCAGATTTTATTGCCACTTGTAGTTATACTACCTTTGGTTTCTTCCTCGAAGCTCGCCGAGCAAGGTTGCCTTTCATCAAGGTGTTTGTTTCGGTATAAAACTACATGGCACACAGCCAAGCTAGAGAGGCATTGTGTGTGTTTTTATTTTTTATTTTTTTAAAGTAACGTTTCTGTATAGTGAGCCAAAGTGCACTTTGAACTAACATGATTGGTGCCCCATAAATATGTCCAAAATGTTAAATGAGTTCTGCGATATCGCATGATAACGGCAAGCACTTGTATTACTGGACTGCTGGCAGATGATTTTTTTTTCAAGTTAACTACTAAAAAGAGGCAGTATACTACAAAGCTTCTGGTTTCTTCACATTTCAGATTAACTATTTAAACAAGGCAGGAGACTACAAAGCTTCCGGTTTAGTCACATTCTTTGTTACGGCTCGCCGAGACTAACAGGGGAAAAGTTCGCAAGAGGTATAAGCGTTGGTCTCGGCAGACAGACAACAGTCCACCTATACATGTCCTTGGGTAAAGTGTTTTGTATTGTGAGAAGGTAACTTAAATACACAAGTGTTTACTTGTAGCTTTACCCGTCTTTTTAAAATATATTAGTATTGTGATGTTTTTCTTTTCAATACATGCCTGGTCTTTGATAGTCTCCCATTTCTCCCAGATGTAAGATTTTAGATGGCCCATCATTTCAAGTCTGGGTAAATGTGTGAATTCCCTTTCTGTTCTCGGGCTACACGATACAAGTATCATTATGCAGAAAAGAGAATGAGTTCAGCAACACAGACGCCAGATACATGGGTAAGTATAATACACTGTGAAGGCTTCAGCCAATGGCAGAGCTAGGACCATAGATTACTTACTCGTGTCTGTGTATGTAATAGTTAGTGACTTGTTGCATACTGTCTGCAGGTGTGCATCACTCAGTTGGGGAATTCTTGGACGTAGCTTCCCATAATAGTTTTAAAAAAACATTTTCATCCTACTAAATCACCTTCAATACAAAACTGGCATGTGATTCATCAGCGTGTGACTGTCAGGACAGGAAGTGACTTCATGCAGCGGAACTAGAAGGATGTTTGATTGCTGGAGATATATTAATCTGTATATAGTGCTTTGGTGAAGAGGAATTAAATTATTGTGCGCGGGCGTGTGTGTGTCAACCTAGATAAACTATATAATCCTTCCTACCGGCCACAAAACCACATTCAAACAGATGCGCGCGCTCCCTGCACCAACCAACCCCATCTCTCCACAACACACACAGACACTGTATCTGAAAATTTCACTGTTCAGTTCCATATCACAGTGCTGTGATCATTCGAAAAACTACAGGTTTTTTTTTCTCCAGTTTATTGTCAAGTGACACGTCATACAGGTAACTTTCAATCCAAAATCTGTGCCGACTCGCCCACACTGTTAGCTGTCGGGTGTTCCCATCCACTAAAAACATACTTGTGCCTTCTTTCTCTACATGTGAAGTTAATTATAACAACAAAAATGTCATTAGTAATTTTAAACAGAGAGGAAGAGAGAGACAGAACACATAGAAACAAAGACAAGTGAAGCTCACAACAGAGTATCAAAGAGTAAGAATCATGAGAGTTTAAACCCGTCAGTCCTGACTGGTCTCAGAAAGTACCGGGTAGAAACAATAAACAAACCAAGAATTCATTTCCCAGAAACGTCTCTTACTGGGGAGAAAAGTAGATCAACATAAGAGGCCTTTAATCAAAACAGATGTTTACAGATCTTCACTCGAAAATAAACCAGCTGTAAATACAACAGAATTAAAATAGTTTACTGAACTCAACGCAATTTCTTGTTAAAAGATTCGACCCCAGATCTTCGTGGTTACAACACGGATGTGTATAATAAGATGTAGTTGGTGGTTACAGGCGATGAAGTGCTCAGGGTAGAGGTGTTCAAGCTCCCAGGTTATACCTCCTCCCTGCCTCCCTTCCCTGTTGTGGAGCAGAGCTGCCCTGGGTGTTGACAGTCTTCAATCACGCAGCGTGAAGACCTGGGGGTAAGTTTTTGGAAATGTAGTTGTTGACAATGTTCTAAACAGTTGGGGGCAGAGAGAGAGAAAAAAAAGAGAGAGACCGTTCTAATCTGTCGGAGGATTATTATTCTACAGATGGAGAGTCAAAAACGACATTAATAGAGTAATAATTAGAAGAATTAACTGTGGTAAAAAATCATTAAAACTTACTATTATCAACCATATTTAGTCCAATTACCTATTATAGTATTTCCAAATTTAAATACACACTACAAATACAATGTAGTAACACATTCTTTAAAAACAAACATTTTAATTTACACTTGAAGTGTAATGACAAAATGTGAGTTTGGGGCTGTGATAAATGGTACTCTTTGAATTTGCACAACTATTTTGCTCTCATTGACATTGATTTTTCTTGAACATGTTAACACAAGATGCCAAGGATCTATGTTTTTCCTTTCTCATTCTTCTTTGCCATTATTAGTCTGTCTTAATAATTTACCAATACTCCTGGTAAGCTTACTGAATTCAACACAATGGGCGGGAAAAGGGGTATGATATATAAGGGCACATCTTTTATATTATTTTTATTATTCAATTTTCTACTACATTAGTTTCCTACTTGCACTGATTTATTTGAAGCTGCAAAAGAAGTGAAAAAATTAGTTTTGATTTTGGCATTTAACAATTGTCAAGTATGTAATCTTCACTTTCAATTTAGTTTTCGGTATCTACCGATCATTTTCGAGGCAGACACGAACATTTTGCTTTGAAGTCGACATGTTAATTAATGTATAAGTGCCTTTTTCTTACAGCACTGTTTTTGCTGATATGATATATTAGTTTATGCTCATCGTTTTAGAGAAACCTGTTATTTTTATAATGAATGAAAGGTCCATGCAACTTTTGAGTGAAGAGAAAAGTGACATACAAGAAACATAAATTTCATCAAACAGATGACACCATGAAAACATTAAGTGAGGAGTGAGCAGAATAGTATGCTTAGTAAGCACATGCTTAGTCATGCTACATCGTTAAACGGACAATTGGCTAGTGTACTAAACTGACGTCAGACCCTATATATATATAGCTGCGGTGGCGTCTGAACACGTGATCCACGACATTTTTATTAACTTTCTCGGAAACCCTTTCTCTTTTTGCAAGTTTTGAGTTCGAGTCGTTAATTAATGCAGAGAATAGATGCTTTTGTATTCGTTTTGGTCTTTAAAAGTATATCCAACTGGCCTTAGTTTCATCTATAAGCAATCAGACAACCTACTGTACAATTTACTTTCGGTTTTCGTTGTCGCTGTCCGCTCCGTTTTGAGAATGAGAACTTTTGTCTTAGGTCGCACCAAAGAACTAGGGTTAGTACAGGCACGACTAACCCCGAGGAAGTCAGCTGCATGTGGCAAGAAGCCAAAGAAAACTCCACTTACATGTTCGTCTGGGCTTGGGGATATTTTTTTGAGTCAGCTCCTAACAACAAGAGCGCCCTTGACCCACAACACATGCACATTGAAACAGGCTGGAGGGAAGACATTGTGTAATTAAAACATCATGGTGACCTCATGCTAGCTACTTCTGTATGCTTTTTTTACGTAGCCTTATTTCAGTGTATACATCCACTTTATGTTTCTTGCATTACAATTCGACTTTTATATTCCATAAATCTTTCTGTTTTATTAAGTCGCATTTGGGGCCGCCGAGAGTCAGCACAGGCCCCGCGGCAGACGACCTGTCATGGCCACTTGCATTTATAATTATAACCTTGTATTTTTTTCAGTATATATAACAGTATGCTTACAATTTATAATTAAACATTTCGTTTGGTAAAATAAGTGAGGAAAAATTAATTGAAAACCATCAATTTGCCCTCCTTCTGTAGGAAAATTTCACCAGTGGATGTGAAAAACGCGACAGATTAAACAAACAAGATTCAAAACAATACAAGGTTTATATCCTTCACCCTAAAATGCATGTGACAGTCGTCACAGACTTGGGTATATATATATATCAAGATATACTCGCTTAGTAGCCTACACGTTTATAGCGTTCTTTGAAGTCAAGCTTTATTTATTTTTCATTGTGACACCTTTTCTGTTGTTTAAAAGAAAAGGATATATATTGACCAAAGCCGGGTACACTAGCCATCTCTGACTCACCCTTTTGGCAGGCCTGGTTGCATTTATTTCTTTATTTTGTGTGTTTCTTCCACCATTTGGAGGGACATTTAGATGATCCTATACTCAATTTGACACTTTCTTGAAATAATCGTACATCGTGCATCGTCAAATTTTTCTATTTCATTTTTCCTCCAGAAAGACTATGCAGCAACTGCTTGGGTACGATTTTCTTCATCGATGGTGACATTTACCCGTTTTACATATTTAGAGAATGATAGTTATTTTATGAGCATTTTGTGAGAACCTCTCTAGTTTAACTCACCCAACAAAAGTGTTACTCTATCTGAATATATCTGTGAGCGGTTATAAATGTGCTACAGTCCTTATATGCTTTCCCTGCGGAAACGTTAATTGAAAAAAATAGTTTATGGCAATGGTGCAGGTCGTAACACATAAGGTCACACACACATATATATATATAGACACACCTATTATCAGGAAAGAATTCGACAATTTCTTTATCAGGTTTTTCATGAAACTAGGACTGCTGATGAAGGTGACGAACTGTATTTTTCCTTGTGCAACCAAACCATTTATTTTCACAAACTCGGTGGTATCAGCATTACACTTGTACATGATTTGAATGACCACATGTTAGATCACATAATAAAAAAAAGTATGTACAGTTTATAGTTCCTTTACACTGTGCACCGCAGTCTATTTAATTTTCCTGTTATTAATCTGCACTGTCCACAATTATACAGAGACTCGCATCCTTCAGGCCATGTCTGCAGTCATTTTTTCCCCGAGGAGCAATAACAACATGTAAGCTTCTTAACACCACTCATCCACGAGCCGTGTTGACGATGCAAATGTTACTTCCCTCCAGGGAATCTTCGATCGCCACTACAAAACTACTAACCCAGAGATCGAGATCCTCGAAGTCAAGACACCTCTTCATAACTGCGGCAAGAAAACGTTTGCCCCTAGACTTACCCTGGACACTGATTTACCCTCTCTTCATGAATTCGCCCCTTCCCTTGCTTTTCTTCGTCACCTTGACCGTTCTGATGTAAACACCCTGAAGCCAGCAGCGACCCAGGCAAACGATCATAGCGTCAGGTATCTGTTGACAGCATCCGATTGCGTCAGTGGATGTGACCTTATGTGCTACGACCTGCACCAGGTCATTGCCGTGACCTGTGTTTTTGAAATAATGTTTTCATAATTCAGTTGTATCTTTTCTGGGCGAAACTTTTTTTAAAGATCTCGTGAAAAATACCCATGTAACTATATCAGCAGTCTTAACAGCAGCATATATGACAATAGTCTTCAGGCAGAAACTGCCATATGATGATCTTATCCAGATTATTGCTTTCCACACCCCCCCCCCCACCTCGATGACAGTTGACCTACTTTTTAAAATCTGAATATAAAAATATTTGTAAACGATAGAAGCACACACACACACACATAAAAAAACTCGAACATAAATGTATTAGCTAACATCACAATGGGCAAATATATTTCTCATTCACTCAAACAAAATTACTGTAGATACTCCACAGGCACGGAATGCACTCAAGAGGAACGTACATAAAGTGCATATCATCAAACGGGCAGTTCGCTCATAATCATAGATAATCGAACATTGTCAAATATTACAACAAAAGCCAGTAAGACGGAAAATATACACGCCACGAATAAAGAGGAAGGTAAACCCCTTTTAGGACAGTTGTTAGCCCTGTGGGACGCTTGCCCTAGTTCTCTCGCCGAATTCTCGGTAGGAGCCTCCGGCTGACACAGATAACAGCCAATCAGCTTTGCTCCTTTGCCAGCCGAGATGTTTACAAACATTCATCTTGCAAGATGCACAGCTTCATACAAGAATATTTTACTGTTTGTTTTAAAACGAAATGCAGGAAGATTAGTTTATATCTAAATCAATCCCCCAACACTGACAATTAGCTTAATGAAACTGGATGTGTAATTACCTTCTCTTGCTGCTATCGTACACTGCAGCTAATAAAATTTAATTCTTAAAAAACCTGCTAAACCACCTGCATGTCTCCTTACTTGTAAACACGAACGTGTATGACAATTCATCGAGATGTAAATGAGTGTCTGTGGAGGAGACACTGAGTGTAAGTATACTTAACGAGAACTATTCATGTTTTCCTGCCACTGACATAAAGTGCTTCTATATTTATGGGACCTGCTGTAATGTGTGCCTGCAGCACAGTAATACCAGTGAACCTGAAAAGAGCGAGGTCAAAAAATTCACGTGACGACTGAATGTCAAAGGTTTCAAGGCTAACGAAGCAACGCGGAACAACTCATCCCTACGTTCAGATTTAAGATACGAAGAGTTCTTTCCCTTCAAATGATAACCTCCCCTCAACCCCGACAGTAAACAAACTTCCACTCACAAAAATACAAAGCTCATCAATAGGGAGGCAAATTATATTTCTTCACTTTTATTTACACTTATAACAAAAATTATATAAAACAATTTTATCAAAATTTTTCAGGCACTGCAATATGTAGTACTTGTTCATACTAGTGTTTCCAACTAATCCAGTCGCCTCTGACCATACAAATATGTAAAAGAAATATCAAACACACATAATATATTCAACGCCTTGTGTGCTCTGATTGTACCTGTATCTTTTCACATCATGTATAAAAGAATCCTGACAAACTGAACTGTGCCTGCACATTTTAAGTGCTCTATGAGGATTAGTTTTGCAGTAAGTCTGTGGTTTTGCACCTTGATTTTTCAGTCCCAAGCAATAAGAGCTCTGTACCCATACAGTAGCAAGTCTCTATATTGGAGCTGACACCAGACCAGCTGGCCCCTGCCCAAGGGACTGTCCACCAACAGTGCTCTCCAGTGGTTTGAACCCAAGCTCCTCTATGGGTACACCAAACTGTTGTAACTTGGACTCATTTGTACGTAGCAGGTCATTATGAGCCTGAAAATAAATGTGATTTACAGAATAACTAGACTGTTAACAACTATCTTAATTACTGTCTCTAAAGAATCTGTACATTTATCATCAGAAAGATCTTGATGTTACTTAATTTATTTCTAAAATTATCACAAATATGTTTTATAGTTTGTCTAGCAACTCATACATGGCCATACCACATGTATTACGTACGCACACACCTTGTGTCTGCATGCACAATGTTATCCATGTGCACTTCTATAACAAAAAGGTAATTATTTCAAAATGCTAAAAGCAAATACAAACCAAAAAAAACGAACAAACTAATTGCAGATTACGTATAGTCTTGTCCTCACCTTGCACACACGAGCCAATTCATATTGTAGATCTTTAATGGCACTGTTCTTGGAATCCAGAACATCCTGCTCAAACAATGACATTTTGACAGATTTCTTGAACACATTTCATTATGAAAACTAAACTTTTGAAACCTCTGAACATCTAAAAACTGCAGAAAAACTATTTGACTGTTATTTATCTGTCCCTTATTTAGTATACCGTTTGCAAAGTTCTTATTCAAAGAGATAATGTTGCTGCTTAGGAATTTAAGCGCCAACTAATGAAAGTCCATGGAATAAAATTTGCACAAAATCTAACCTCAAGTTTCCTTGTGACAACAGTAAGTGCTGTGGGATCAAGGTTGGATGCTGACAGCACTTCATTCAGCTGTGCTTCCTTCTTCTCCAGCATGTCAGCCAAAGCTGTCAACTTCTTCTCCAGCAAGAGGTTCTTGAAACTGCTCTTCTGCTGAACTTCCTGTATGGCCTTGACAAACTTCCGATACAGCTCATCTCTCTCTTCCTGAATCTGCAGACAGGTACACATTGCTGATGACATCAACATTTTTTTAGATGCTGTCATGAGAAGTTCACTGGAAAAAAGGTCTGATCTCTTTTGAGCTTGTAGTCATATGCCTAACAATATAAGTCTGAAAAATAGTATTTGAAGATGACCAGAGTAACAGTGAAGATTACGAGAGTAACAGTGATGACCAGACTAATACCAACCACTCATGCTCTGATTGATGCACTTGCAGTACCACCAAGAAAAACAAAAAATGTATTTAAAGAAAAAGAATAAGCTGCTGATTGTTATTTTAAAAACAATATAATATTTTACTTTAAGAAAATTAAATGTGAGAATAAATTAATCACAAAAGCATTTATTCCTAGGTGGCGCCCTTTACAGCAGGATATAGCATGAAGATATAAATTTTTTCAGAACCATCATAGTGCTGAAACATAACTTTGCTAGTACAATTTAAATCAAAGTTGTCATTATAAAGATTCCATATACAGTAAAACTTCTTCATCAAGACATTCCCTATGTATCGTGAACCCCTATTAGATAGGACCCCAGAAATGTTCACGGAAAACTTTCACTAGATAAATGTCATCTCCATTACAACTACCTCCCCAACGCAACAGCAAAGTAAGCACACTTGATTGACAATGTTTTATACCTAACTAAATCAGCTTTGCCTAAGCAGCTGGGTTTTTAGATAATAACAATCTGATTATAAACTTTCTCCTGTAATATACCCGTATCATATCATAACCATAGCATAAGGAAATAATGAACTACTTAAGGTAATAAAAAAATATTTATACCTTGTGGAATCTCTGCTCCAAAACCTCAAGCTCCCATTTGGTAGCATTAAGATTCTCTGTTGCAACCTTTAATCTTCCCTTCGTCATCTGATTCACAGAAAAAGGTACTAATGATGGTAATAAAATATTATTTTCATTCCCTTTAGTTCTTTACACTCAAAAATTGCTATATTTTAATTTCTGTTAAAGGTAAAGAAAACAACTCATGCTTTTATTTTTTTTTAAATAGGAAATTTCTTTTCTACATCTTTGCTTATACAAAGGTGCTTAATGTTAATGTATTTGACCTTCAGCTTTCTTAAATAACATACAAAATGAGATCATTCTTGCCTGCATTAAGCATTTTAACAAAAGTGGATGAAAAGTTTTTCTTAGCTTTCAAATGTTAACAACAGTGGCGTAAGAAAATGCTCGACTCTGGGGGATGAGGGGCAAACTTCATGCCGACAGTGAGCAATGGTCACATTTTTGACTCCAGTATCTGTTTTAAGGGGGCGGCTGCCCCTTTGACACCCCCACCCCAACAACTTCTAGTTCCTATGGCACTGCATAAGCATTCAGGATTTTATTTTGTCATTATTTCAAATTTATGATGCATGGAGTTGAGGGAGATTGACATCATATGATCTGACATTTATTATAAGAAAGAATAAAAAATATTAATCTCTCTACTATATATGTCATAAGCAAAACCTAATTTTCAAATGCTTCATCCTTGTAACTTTATCTTCCTGAAAAAGATAAACACAAAATGGAGGACGCAAAACTGAGCAGGGCAGGCGAAAATAAAAGGCAGTCACATTAAAACATGCAGCTGACAGACTTACCCGAAGTAAATCTTTGGTTTGATTAAAGTTTGCCAACTCTTTCTTAAGCTCATCAACCTCCTCACGAGCCTTCTGAAGGGGTTCTGTCAATCGTCTGTTTTCTGCTATCACATCATTCATATGCCTTTCTGTTCTCTCTTCTTTCCTTTTCATTTCTTCAATTTGTTCCTGCCAGAGGAGTCGGACACAGATTTTTTTTAAATTAAAAAAAGTCCCTCTCGCACACAAAAACATATATATATTTCTCATACTTTAAAGTGTACAAACAAATTCAATAAACAATGAGTTAGTCTTTATGAAAATACAAGCAGAATAGCAGCTCTTTTAATATTGCATGATATCTTGGAAGAAAACTATTTCTGAAAAGGAGAGGGGTAGTGTGAAATGTACATAAACTAAAATTATTAACCATCCCAAAATGCATTTTTGGGAAATCAAAATCTGGCTCACTTGTATGGATATGATGTCCATTTCAGACATAAAACATCACTTAAAAAATACATTTATGTACAGTTAGAAAATTTAAGTTTAACTGATCTCATAAAATAAGAATTTCATTGCAAATCTCTTTTCACAACATTAAAGATAATGTTAACATACCTTCAGAGTGTTGATAAGGGCTAAGTTGTTGAGTGTTATATCATTATAATAGTTCTTGATGTCACTAAAAGCTTTTTCATGGTTCTTCATTAATGTGTTAATCTGGCCATTTTTGCGTTCCTCAATTTCATGGATTTCTGTCTTCCTCCTTAGGTCCAGCTCATCTCTTAGTGTCCTCATCTTTTTCTCATAATTTGCCTCAATTTCATGAGCAGTGCGTTCAAAATCACTTCTTAATTCTGTAACATGCTCATCATGAGTCTGTTCAGATAGAAGAACAGGCATTTTAAAAAAAAATTCTTCTCACAATCATGTTTGTATGGGAGCACGTAGATCAAAATGCAAGAAAATCTAATAAATAAAAGTGTGACACATGCTTTGCTGAAAGCAAAACATCATGACTATTCCAACATTCTAAACACTGACTGAAAGTATTACCTAATGTATATTTCACCACAAAAAACATTTTGTGACAATCTCTGCAGGGGTAATATTTTGGTTATAAAAACCAAAAAAGCTAATGTTTATAAAAGATACTTCATATACTTGTACCCTGATAAATCAGCCAGGCATCATTTCTTCTGCAAAGCTGCTGGGTGTTAGGGGAAATCATCTAGCCATAGGTTTAAGTGGACCTCAGAATAGTGACTTTCTGTTTCACAGTTTAGCACATAACCAGAAAATTATGGAATGTTCAAAGCCATAAGTCACTTGTACGAATTCATTTTAAGCTTTCACGTAGCAGTCAAAGGAAATATCTGGATTGAATCAAACTAACGAGAAGAAAGCATTGCTTGTGTCTTGCAACTGTGGTCATCCAAATTCTTAAAATTCAGGTTACGACAGTCACACGACTTGCAACTTGCAAACTGCTCCTGGCTGGAATTTTAGGACAGGGTATTATTTAGAACTAATATTTAATCCATTTTTACAGATCTCTTTTATAATACAAGTGTAGATTCCAACAAAAGTTGGATCAGGCTTTGTAACCACTTGGATTTGAAGTAAAAATGATCACCACCAAACTGACCTTCTTAAGGCCCTTGATGACCTCTTCATGAGATAACTCCTGCTCCTTAAGCTCCACCTTCAGAGCTCGTTTATCCTTACGCAGATCCAGCTCCTTGCCACCGTGGACATCTTGTGCAAGTTTCAAAGCCACTGAACCCTCAGCCTTTAATTCTGCTATATTGTTTTGGTGCTCATACAACAAATGCTTCACTTTCTGTTTGTACACCTGTTGAGAGATCAATGAGATCTGCAGAATGGCAATGTTGATAGCACTGGTTAATGGGGAGACTAGAATTAGCTTTCAATAGCTACCTTTTCCAACTGCTTACATAACTGTTTTTACCCACAAATCACCACCCTGAAGTGCAGATATGCATACATAAACACCAAATCAGAGTCACACAAACATGCATACTCTATAAAACTTCCTCATTACAAAAATGAATGCTAAATTGCATGCGACTGTTAAGCGGTCGCAATTAAACTCTTGCTATAAACAGTATACACAATGATTTATACATAGTTTCAACCAAATCATACCTTTATTTCAATCTGATGTCTTTCTTCAGCATCCTCCATCTCACGATCTTTGTTGCGAAGCTCTGCCTTTTTCTCATCCAACTGACGCTTGGTGATCTCCCAGAAGGTGTTGACCTTGTCTCTCTCCAGTTGGAAATAGTTTCGTTCTTCTCGCTCTCTGTCCAGCTCTTCTCGCAGCCTGGAGATGTGTTCCTCCAGCTAAGAGAAATTGCAGAATTTTGGTTTTCTTAAAATGTATGTTGTTATATGTTGGTTTTTTTTTAAATCAGTCTGATACAACACAATTAGGTGATCACTTCCCTTTCAAACAAAATGTCTGCTTTAGATTCCCTACACTTTAGTCATTTTAGAAAAATAGAGAAAAATAACTTAATGTCAACCAATACTATTTCTAATGACTTTTTGTTAACAAATTAGGAAGATATTTAACTATTCTTACTTTTTATATAAATTATGAAAATCGACATGTATCAGTAAACACAAAGCTACTTTTCAAGTACTTTTTATCCAAACTTGGAATATATACAGGAAAAAAGAAAAATAGCAGTTACTTGAGTAAACTTGAAATGAAGAAGTGTGTCTTTAGTGCACATTTAAAGGTTTCAATGGTGGGTAGGTGGCTATATGGAAGGGGAGAGAGTTTGGTTTTTTTTTACGGCTCAAATTAAATTTATGCCAAGGAAGTGACTAGAAGAGGAACAATTTTACTTTTCTGTACTATGAGCTGCTTGCCAATGAACAAAAGCACTTAACAAATCAGTGTGTCAACATTGTATCAAATGAAAATCAGGCAAGACAGTCTGGTATAAAACAATGACCACATCTATTCATAAGTCAACTTGAAAAAAAATTATATTCATATTAAAAATGTTACAAGCAGCAAAATTTGCATATAGCACAAGGAAACTGATGCATCTGAGTTGCAACCTAAAGTTTAGCTGTGTACTCAACAGTAGCTGACAAGGTCCTTCACAATACTCTGTAGTTAGGTCAGACTTAAATACAACAGAGGCACAATCCACAAGGTTCTATAAATCTTAATATTGACTTTGTGTATATGCTTTATGGAAGAATAGTTCAAAGAATAGTTAATTAATAATTATAGCATAAGAAAGTAAAGGGACTGGCTACAGTTAAATATTTTAGGCACACATGTACATGCAAGAACACACACAGAAAGAATACTGCCAAAGTGTGAAAGAGATTTGCTGTCCGTACTATTCAACATTATTCAAGATGACATTCCTCATAAGGATTTAAATTTCCATGATCACTATGACGGAACAAGTTCTAACAAGTTCAAAGTCGTTGGATCCACCCAGAGTTCTCTTCAGGATCTGTATAACAGGAGGACTCTTCTGAAAGTGTCTGCCATCCTTCGTGATGACAGGCATGCTCTGTCGGGTGAACTTGTCCAGCTCCCATCAGGTCGCCGATATAGTATGCCTGCATGCAGGACAAACCGACTGCGGCTGTCTTTTGTTGCTTCAGCCGTCAGACTTTTGAATGGATTATGAATGTGATGTGCATGCGATCATGTATGACTTTAATCGAGCTGGTATGATTGACTGCAACACGACTGCCTGTGGGTTGATATATATAATCGAGCTGCAACTGAATTGCCCTCGAGGGATTAATAAAGTATTATCTTATCTTATCTTATCTTAATCTCTGTTTATTGTTTTCTTTGTCAGAAAGGACAGAAACACACCTGTTCTTTTGACATCTCTTCAGTTGCAACGCCATCAATGACAGTTGGTGCCTTTCCTCCCTTCTTTCCTTTTGCTGACTTTCCTCCTTTCTTCTTTGGCGGCTAAGGAGATTAAAAACAAATTATGCTTCTGATGCTCAAAACACGTTCTTGTCACTAATCTTATGCTGGAGATTGTAACATGACTGACTCCATGCAGTACATTTAACATTGTCCATCAAACTTAGGGCATAAAACCAGCCATTTGGATACTTTGATGTACTGAAAGGTAATACATATACATATCAAAATATGTCCAAGTTTGCGACTCTGTGCATTTCGTAAATAAATGCACCGATCCACTATACTTACTGTTTAAGCTTACAGATTTGTAAAACAGCAACAAAATATTCAAATTACACGAACAGGTATGCATATCTATGTAAAGATTTTAACGTGAAACTATTAAAAATACTAAAATCGGAGTCGTCGCTTACCATTCTGACTAATTTTTCCCCACTTCAATAGAACAATATAGTTCAGAACTGCAGGCTTAGCTCCCCGAGCGTCAAGATGGTTGTCCAGAGCAACAGTACCCGGATGTAAATAGCAGCGACTGTCCCGAGCCAGCGATATCGTTGGACATAAATACGAACAACTAAAATAAAAAATATTATCTTCTGTTTTAACTTATTATTTGGTTTTAAATTATTCTTTTTAGCTTTGTAAAGTAGAGAGTCACAAGGCCTCAACCAGAGTCTGCCACCGATGTCGATCGGCTGAAACCCGCTCCAGCAGGTGACCCCATGTCCAGCCCTTTCCTTTCATCTCCCTTTCCACTGTTCTTCTCCAAGTTTCCTTTGGGCGGCCTCGTTTTCTTCGGCCATCTGGTGTCCATCGTAGGGCGACTCTGAAGAGGTCTGCTGTCTGCTGTCGGAGCACATGTCCAATCCAACGCCAACGCCTTCGTTGAACCTGCGTGGTCACGGACTCGGTTTCAGTTCTTCGAAGCAGTTCTTCATTGGTGATGGTGTTTGGCCAAAAGATGTCAAGTATACGCCAGAATTTGTTGCAGAATGAAGGTGTGTTCAGAGCAGGATCGCCCAGGGCGAAATCCTGCTTGTTGGGGATCTTTCTCAAGGGTTGCCGTCGGTCTTGACAGAACAATCTTGCTAAAGACCTTGCTGGTGAGGGAAAGAAAGTGTTATGCCCCTCCAATTATTGCAGTCTACAAGATCTCCTTTCTTGGATAACTTGAAGATGAGCCCTGTCTTCCATGCACTAGGGAGCTGCCCTGATTCCCAAACTTGCCTGAAGATTTCAATCAGCTTGGGAGCTGTCACATTCACATCTGCTTTCAACATCTCTGCTGTTATTCCATCTGCCCCTGGTGCTTTGCCGCTCTTCATTGTCTTGATTGCTGCTGTCACTTCTTCCAGGCTTTGCAGGTCTGTGCAGATGTCAAGGTCTATATAGCTGATAGCTGGATGTCTGCAAGCTGAGGGGATCTGGTCTGTTCAGAACTTACTCAAAATGCTCCCTCCAGTGCTGTAGTTTTCCTGCCTCTCCCTTGACGACATTACCGTTCACGTCTTTCACTGGCACATCACTGTTATTAAACCCGTTGTTTAGCTGTTTGTTTATCTTGTACAGTGCCAGTCTGGTACAAGGTCTGCACGTTCCCTCAACTTTTGCCTCGGCTTCGGTAAATCCGCTGTTGGGGCGCCAGCTCACTTTCGGATTTGGCTGTCATCCGTCATTAGTCCAGTCTCCTGGTGTGCTTCATTACCTCTGCCATCTGTGACGAGTTCTCTGGTTTTGGTTTTAGTTTTGGTAACATACTTTTTAGCCTACCACAACCTATTTTACCTCTAGGTGAGGTGTCCACCTTAGTCGATCGCCTCTTACGACATGCCTGGCTGGATGGCAGGGACCTTATTCTTACAATGCTCGCTAGACAAGCATACCCCGGGGTCCCACAGGGGCTAAAACAAACATAGTCAGGTATCTGTTGAAGGCCTCTGATTGTGTATGTGACCTTATGTGCTACGTCCTGAACCAGGTCATTGCAGTAACCTGTGTTTTTTAAATAATGTTTTCATAATTCAGCTGTATCTTTTTCTGGGCGAAACTTTTTTAAAGATCTCGTGAAAAATACCCATATACAAACATTCGTCTTGCAAGATTTTACTGTTTGTTTTAAGACGAAAAGCAGGAAGATTAGCTTATATCTAAATCAAGCCCCTAACATTGACAATTGGAGCTTAATAAAACTGGATGTGTAATTACCTTCTCTTGCTGCCTATCGTACACTGCAGCTAATAAAATTACTCAGAAACCTGCTCAACCGCCTGTCTCCTTATACTTGTAAACACGAACATGTATGACAAGTCATCGAGATGTAAATGAGTGTCTGTGGAGGAGACACTGAATGTAAGTATACTTAACGAGAACTATTCATGTTTTCCTGCCACTGACATAAAGTGCTTCTATATTTATGGAACCTGCTGTAATGTGTGCCTGCAGCACAGTAATACCAGTGAACCTTGAAAAGAGTGAGGTCAAAAAGTTCACGTGACGACTGAATGTTCAAAGGTGCCAAGGTTTACGCGGAACAACTCATCCTACGTTCAGATTTAAGATACGAAGAGTTCTTTCCCTTCAAATGATACCATCCTCCCCTCAACCCGGACAGTAAACAAACTTCCACTTACAAAAATACAAAGCACTAGTTTCAGCTAGCATTTTGCTAATCTCGCAAAAGCAAGGATGCACACAAGTGCACGTACACAAATACACAATTTTCCTGATTATGTACATTTAAAACTCTAGTGAGACTGATTCCACAAGAAGAGTAGAGAAGAATAAAGCTAAGGTTTTGAGAAAAAACTTTCTGGTCGCTAAACATAAAGGTTCTAGCTATTGAATGTAACTGTCATGTGACCTCTGGTTACAGCTCATTAACATAATAGAAGTCAGAATTATGCAGTAAACACTCCCACTTCAGTATGTTAAATGGCAGACTTTTAAATAACACCCTTTGCTACTTATATATTTTACAAAACCAAAAAAGTAGACTTTGTATCTATCCATAAGACAGTAAATGTGACCTTGAACTTATGAAATGTGTGGATGAAGAATTCAGATGTCAATAAGGGATTGAGAGATGTGTCTGTGGCGTAAATTTAAAGCATCTAAATGACATCTAAAAGTGTGACCATAAATCAAAGAAAATCAATGTTATAGGTGATGACAGGTTCACTATAAATGTTGTGTAAAATTCTACAAAAGTCCCTTAAATTGGCAAACAGCTTTTAGTCATAGCCTAAACTGTAAAGAATACTGTAATATTGTATAATGCGTGGCTGTTAAAAAAGTATAGGTATTACATGCTATCATGGACAGAACGTTATGTAGCACCACAAAAGGACATGTTTTAAATTGCAATGAAACAAATGCGGTAATTTAAATTTGAAATTCATAGTACAGAGTGATTTTTAGGCCTTGGTGGTCCGCTATATTTTTTACTTAAGTGGTCCACGGTCCGAAATACTTTGAGAACCGCTGATGTAGCAGATTAATGTGCATGTCTGGAAAAGTATCAATGACCATGTGTGCGTGTGTGCATTAAGGATCGGATTTATTTTTGTATTTGATCCTGTTGGCAATGGAGGGCTAATCCTATGCACTAGAATAATGCCACATTAAGAGTGAATTTATGTGCTGGAGTAAGATCTGAAAATGCACAACCCAGAAATCTCAGGCTACTACGAACATCATTTACCTAGGTATCTGCTGTGGAGCATAAATATGTCCTATGGATGTATTTTATACATATTTTGAGAAAAATGCTACCTTAATAAAATGAAAATAGATTATGTATGGCATAATTTGTTTAATTTTATGAAGATAATCACCCTATTCCTTCACAAGGTAAAGTTAACTCAAAATTTATAACCTTCCCCTCTCCCTCAACTATTTTTTTTCAATTGGCCAAAAGGCATATTTCACAAAACAGAACACCAAAAGGGAGACAAATTATATTTCTTCACTTTTATTTACACTTATAACAACAATCATAAAAAACAATTTTATCAAATTTTTTAGGCACTGCAATATGTAGTAATTATTCATACTATTGTTTCCAACTAATCCAGGCACCTCTGACCATCAAAATATGTGAAAGAAAAAACAAACAAACATAATATCGTCAGCTCTGTACCATACAGTAACAAGTCTCTATGTTGGAGCTGACACCAGACCAGCTGGCCCCTGCCCAAGGGACTGTCCACCAACAGTGCTCTCCAGTGGTTTGAACCCAAGCTCCTCTATGGGTACACCAAACTGTTGTAACTTGGACTCATATGTACGTAGCAGGTCATTATGAGCCTGAAAACAAATGTTATTTACAGAATAACTAGACTGTTAACAACTATCTATATTACTGACTTCTGTCTCTAAAGAATCTGTACGTTTATCATCAGAAAGATCTTGATATTACTTAATTTATTTCTAAAATTATCACACATATGTTTTATAGTTTGTCTAGCAACTCATACATGTGCATACCACATGTATTACGTCCGCACACACCTTGTGTCTGCATGCACAATGTTATCCATGTGCAGTTCTATAACAAAATGTAAAAATTTCAAAATGCTAAAACCAAATACAAAAAAAACAACAACAAACAACTCATTGCAGATTACGTATAGTCTTGTCCTCACCTTGCACACACGAGCCAATTCATATTGTAGATCTTTAATGGCACTGTTCTTGGAATCCAGAACATCCTGCTCAAACAGATTTCATGAACACATTTCATTATGAAAACTAAACTTTTGAAACCTCTGAACATCTAAAAACTGCAGAAAAACTATTTGACTGTTATTTATCTGTCCCTTATTTAGTATACCGTTTGCAAAGTTCTTATTCAAAGAGATAATGTTGCTGCTTAGGAATTTAAGCGCCAACTAATGAAAGTCCATGGAATAACATTTGCACAAAATCTAACCTCAAGTTTCCTTGTGACAACAGTAAGTGCTGTGGGATCAAGGTTGGATGCTGACAGCACTTCATTCAGCTGTGCTTCCTTCTTCTCCAGCATGTCAGCCAAAGCTGTCAACTTCTTCTCCAGCAAGAGGTTCTTGAAACTACTCTTCTGCTGAACTTCCTGTATGGCCTTGACAAACTTCCGATACAGCTCATCTCTCTCTTCCTGAATCTGCAGACAGGTACACATGGCTGATGACATCAACATTTTTTTTAGATGTTGTCACGAGACGTTCACTGGAAAAGAGGTCTGATCTCTTTTGAGCTTGTAATCATATGCCTAACAATATAAGTCTGAAAAATAGTATTTGAAGATGACCAGAGTAACAATGAAGATGACCAGAGTAATAGTGAAGATGACCAGAGTAACAGTGAAGATTACGAGAGTAACAGTGATGACCAGACTAATACCAACCACTCATGCTCTGATTGATGCACTTGCAGTACCACCAAGAAAAACAAAAAATGTATTTAAAGAAAAAGAATAAGCTGCTGATTGTTATTTTAAAAACAATATAATATTTTACATTAAGAAAATTAAATGTGAGAATAAATTAATCACAAAAGCATTTATTCCTAGGTGGCGCTCTTTACAGCAGGATAGCATTAAGATATAAATTGTTTTCGTGACCATCATAGTGCTGAAACATAACTTTGCTAGTACAATTTAAATCAAAGTTGTCATTATAAAGATTCCATATACAGTAAAACCTTTTCATCAAGACATTCCCTATGTATTGTGAACCCCTATTAGATAGGACCCCAGAAATGTTCACGGAAAACTTTCACTAGATAAATGTCATCTCCATTACAACTACCTCCCCAACGCAACAGCAAAGTAAGCACACTTGATTGACAATGTTTTATACCTAACTAAATCAGCTTTGCCTAAGCAGCTGGGTTTTTAGATAATAACAATCTGATTATAAACTTTCTCCTGTAATATACCCATATCACATCATAACCATAGCATAAGGAAATAATGAACTACTTGAGGTAATAAAAAAAAATTTATACCTTGTGGAATCTTTGCTCCAAAACCTCAAGCTCCCATTTGGTAGCATTAAGATTCTCTGTTGCAACCTTTAATCTTCCCTTCGTCATCTGATTCACAGAAAAAGGTACTAATGATGGTAATAAAATATTATTTTCATTCCCTTTAGTTCTTTACACTCAAAAATTGCTATATTTTAATTTCTTGTTGAAGGTAAAGAAAACAACTCATGCTTTTATTTTTTTTAAGTAGGAAATTTCTTTTCTACATCTTTGCTTATACAAAGGTGCTTAATGTTAATGTATTTGACCTTCAGCTTTCTTAGATAACATACAAAATGAGATCATTCTTGCCTGCATGAAGCATTTTAACAAAAGTGGATGAAAAGTTTTTCTTAGCTTTCAAATGTTAACAACAGTGGCGTAAGAAAATGCTCGACTCTGGGGGATGAGGGGCAAACTTCATGCCGACAGTGAGCAATGGTCACATTTTTGACTCCCCAGTATCTGTTTTAAGGGGGCGGCTGCCCCTTTGACACCCCCACCCCAACAACTTCTAGTTCCTATGGCACTGAATAAGCATTCAGGATTTTATTTTGTCATGATTTCAAATTTATGATGCATGGAGTTGAGGGAGATTGACATCATATGATCTGACATTTATTACAAGAAAAAATATAAAATATTAATCTCTCTACTATATGTCATAAGTAAAACCTAATTTTCAAATGCTTCATTCTTGTAACTTTTTCTTCCTGAAAAAATATACACAAAATGGAGCACACAAAACTGAGCAGGGCAGGCGAAAATAAAAGGCAGTCACATTAAAACTTGCAGCTGAGAAACTTACCCGAAGTAAATCTTTGGTTTGATTATAGTTTGCCAACTCTTTCTTAAGATCTTCAACCTCCTCACGAGCCTTCTGAAGTGGTTCTGTTAATCGTCTGTTTTCTGCTAGCATATCACTCATAAGCCTTTCTATCCTCTCTTCCTTCTTTTTCATTTCTTCAACTTGTTCCTGCCAGAGGATTCAGAAACACATTTTTAAAATAAAAAAAAGTCCCTCTCGCCCACACACACATATATATTTCTCACACTTTAAAGTGTACAAAGAAATTCAATAAACACTGAGTTAGTCTTTATGAAAATACAAGCAGGATAGCAGCTCTTTTAATATTGCATGATATCTTGGGAGAAAACTATTTCTGAGAAGGAGACCATCCCAAAATGCATTTTTGGGAAATCAAAATCACTTGTATGGATATGATGTCCATTTCAGACACAAAACATCACTTAAAAAATACATTTATGTACAGTTAGAGAATTTAAGTTTAACTAATCTCTTAAAATAACAATTTCATTGCAAATCTCTTTTCACAACATTAAAGATAAAGTTAACATACCTTCAGAGTGTTGATAAGGGCTAAGTTGTTGAGTGTTATATCATTATAATAGTTCTTGATGTCACTAAAAGCTTTCTCATGGTTCTTCATTAAGCTGTTAATCTGGCCATTTTTGCGTTCCTCAATTTCATGGATTTCTGTCTTCCTCCTTAGGTCCAGCTCATCTCTTAGTGTCCTCATCTTTTTCTCATATTTTGCCTCAATTTCATGAGCATTGCGTTCAAAATCACTTCTTAATTCTGTAACATGCTCATCATGAGTCTGTTCAGATAGAAGAGAAGGCATTTTAAAAAAAATTCTTCTCACAATCATGTTTGTATGGGAGCACATAGATCAAAATGCAAGAAAATCTAATAAATAAAAGTGTGACACATGCTTTGCTGAAAGCAAAACATCATGACTATTCCAACATTCTAAACACTGACTGAAAGTATTACCTAATGTATATTTCACCACAAAAAACATTTCATGACAATCTCTGCAGGGGTAATATTTTGGTTATAAAAACCAAAAAAGCTAATGTTTATAAAAGATACTTCATATACTTGTACCCTGATAAATCAGCCAGGCATCATTTCTTCTGCAAAGCTGCTGGGTGTTAGGGGAAATCATCTAGCCATAGGTTTAAGTGGACCTCAGAATAGTGACTTTCTGTTTCACAGTTTAGCACATAACCAGAAAATTATGGAATGTTCAAAGCCATAAGTCACTTGTACGAATTCATTTTAAGCTTTCACGTAGCAGTCAAAGGAAATATCTGGATTGAATCAAACTAACGAGAAGAAAGCATTGCTTGTGTCTTGCAACTGTGGTCATCCACACCTCAAGAAAATTCTTAAAATTCAGGTTACGACAGTCACACGACTTGCAACTTGCTAACTGCTCCTGGCTGGAATTTTAGGACAGGGTATTATTTAGAACTAATATTTAATCCATTTTTACAGATCTCTTTTATAATACAAGTGTAGATTCCAACAAAAGTTGGATCAGGCTTTGTAACCACTTGGATTTGAAGTAAAAATGATCACCACCAAACTGACCTTCTTAAGGCTCTTGATGACCTCTTCATGAGATAACTCCTGCTCCTTAAGCTCCACCTTCAGAGCTCGTTTATCCTTACGCAGATCCAGCTCCTTGCCACCGTGGACATCTTGTGCGAGTTTCAAAGCCACTGAACCCTCAGCCTTTAATTCTGCTATATTGTTTTGGTGCTCATACAACAAATGCTTCACTTTCTGTTTGTACACCTGTTCAGTATATGTGATCAGCAGAATGGCAATGTTGATAGCACTGGTTAATGGGGAGACTAGAATTAGCTTTCAATAGCTATCTTTTCCAACCGCTTACATAAACTGTTTTTACCCACAAATCACCACCCTGAAGTGCAGATATGCATACATAAACACCAAATCAGAGTCACACAAACATGCATACTCTATAAAACTTCCTCATTACAAAAATGCAATGCTAAATTGCATGCGACTGTTAAGTGGTCGCAATTAACTCTTGCTATAAACAGTATACACAATGATTTATACACAGTTTGAACCAAATCATACCTTTATTTCAATCTGATGTCTTTCTTCAGCATCCTCCATCTCACGATCTTTGTTGCGAAGCTCTGCCTTTTTCTCATCCAACTGACGCTTGGTGATCTCCCAGAAGGTGTTGACCTTGTCTCTCTCCAGTTGGAAATAGTTTCGTTCTTCTCGCTCTCTGTCCAACTCTTCTCGCAGCCTGGAGATGTGTTCCTCCAGCTAAGAGAAATTGCAGAATTTTGGTTTTCTTAAAATGTATGTTGTTATATGGCTTTTTTTTTTTAAATCAGTCTGATACAACACAATTAGGTTATCACTTCCCTTTCAAGCAAAATGTCTGCTTCAGATTTCCTACACTTTAGTCATTTTAGAAAAATAACTTAATGTCAACCAATACTATTTCTAATGACTTTTTGTTAACAAATTAGGAAGATATTTAACTATTCTTACTTTTTATATAAATTTTTGCTAAACATGTTTCGTTTTTTTGAAAATTGACATGTATCAGTAAACACAAAGCTACTTTTCAAGTACTTTTTATCCAAACTTGGAATATATACAGGCAAAAAAGAAAAATAGCAGTTACTTGAGTAAACTTGAAATGAAGAAGTGTGTCTTTAGTGCACATTTAAAGGTTTCAATGGTGGGTAGGTGGCTATATGGAAGGGGAAAGAGTTCCTTTGTTTTACTGCACAAATTAAATTTAAGCCAGGGAAGTGACTAGTTGAGGAACAATTTTACTTTTCTGTACTATGAGCTGCTTGCTAATGAAAAAAGCACTTAACAAATCAGTGTGTCAACATTGTATTAAATGAAAATCAGGCAAGCCAGTCTGGTATAAAACACTGACCACATCTATTCATAAGTCAATTTGAAAAAAATTTATATTCATATTAAAAATGTTACAAGCAGCAAAATTTGCATATAGGACAAGGAAACTGATGCATATGAGTTGCAACCTAAAATTTAGCTGTGTACTCAACAGTAGCTGACAAAGTCCTTCACAATACTCTGTAGTTAGGTCAGACTTAAATACAACAGAGGCACAATCCACAAGGTTCTATAAATCTTAATATTGACTTTGTGTATATGCTTTATGGAAGAATAGTTCAAAGAATAGTTAATTAATAATTATAGCATAAGAAAGTAAAGGGACTGGCTACAGTTAAATATTTTAGGCACACATGTACATGCAAGAACACACACAGAAAGAATACTGCCAAAGTGTGAAAGAGATTTGCTGTCCGTACTATTCAACATTATTCAAGATGACATTCCTCATAAGGATTTAAATTTCCATGATCACTATGACGGAACAAGTTCAAATCTCTGTTGATTGTTTTCTTTGTCAGAAAGGACAGAAACACACCTGTTCTTTTGACATCTCTTCAGTTGCAATGCCATCAATGACAGTTGGTGCCTTTCCTCCCTTCTTTCCTTTCCCTTTTCCTTTTCCCTTTCCTTTTCCTTTTCCTTTACCTTTGCCCTTTCCTTTTCCTCCTTTCTTCTTTGGCGGCTAAGGAGATAAAAACAAATTGTGCATTTGATGCTCAAAACACGTTTTTGTCACTTATCTTATGCTGGAGATTGTAACATGACTGACTCCATGCAATACATTAGTGTTTAAAATAACATTGTCCATCAAACTTAGGGCATAAAACCAGCCATTTGGATACTTTGATGTACTGAAAGGTAATACATATACATATCAAAATATGTCCAAGTTTGCGCTCTGTGCATTTCGTAAATAAATGCACCGATCCACTATACTTACTGTTTAAGCTTACAGATTTGTAAAACAGCAACAAAATATTCAAATTACACGAACAGGTATGTATATCTATGTAAAGATTTTAACGTGAGCCAATTAAAAATAATAAAATCGGAGTCGTAGCTTACCATTCTGACTAATTTTTTCCCACTTCAATAGAAAAATGTAGTTTAGAACTGCAGGATTAGCTCCCCGAGCGTCAAGATGGTTGTCCAGAGCAACAGTACCCGGATGTAAACAGCAGCGCCTGTCCCGAGCCTGCGATATCGTTGGACACACGGACCTTCATATGAAGGTCCGTGGTTGGACATAAATACGAACAACTAAAATAAAAATCTTATCTTCTATTTTAACTAATTAGTTGGTTTTAAATTATTCTGGTTAACTTTGTAAAGTAGAGGAACGCGGAATAAAGTTTGCGTAACGGGTTGAAGATCGGGGTGGGTAGAAGGGCTCCAAAACTTTATCATCGTTATCTTCACACCTGAAGTTTCGTTAATGTGATGTTTTTATAGGTGTAACAAAGTTGGGAACAAATGCGTCATGCGGTAGCACGCGTCGTTATGATCATTACTACGCCAGCCTTATAATTAGACAAACATAGATAAATGGTTGGGATATAATTATAATTGTACTTTAATATTTTCATAAAGGACGCTCTTTGTGATATGGTTATTGCTATGTTATTATATAACCGTCATGATGATGATGATGATGTCGATTATGTAGTGCGCAAGTATCCATTCCGAAGAATGCTCATTGCGCAGAAAAAAACAAAAGAAGAAAAAAATAAATATATAAAACACCAGGAAAAGTAAAAAATATAGACAGAAGTGTTTCTTGGTAGTTTAAGACTGCATGGTTTGAAAGAAACAGATGGGTTTTCTGTTTTTTGCGAAACGTGGTAAATGCTAAATGCTAAATCTTTGCTGAATTTGGTCAGTTACATTCCTATCCGTTCAATAACACTTCCGTTTGCTTGCCACCCAAGTAATACATTTATGCCCAAACAAAATGCATGCCTTAAAGTAATAAATTGAATTTAGACTGTATTAAAATGATGCTTTCTGATGCTATCGTGGGAATGCAGAAAATAAACAGTCAGACCTTGACAAGAAGTCAGTATAATTATTATTAATTAATCCATATTATTATTAATCCACTGAAGTGAGATGTGACAAGGACTGTAAAAGTAATTGTTTATTAAAAATCTCAACATTATTAACAATTCTACTTTTGTACTTGACACTTCAAAAAGATGTCAGCTTCACCAATTTTATTTTAGGCTTACAGTATAAGATTTATATTTTTTCATGCTAACAAAAGCATACATATTTGCACTCAGCAGAGTATATAATGGACACCATGCCTCTTTTAATTTGAAATGATACACACTGACAAGATTGATCGATATACTGCATCCAAAAAGGCTCATACAATGTTTGCATTTACAGGTATTCTGATTCAGAATATATTTTTTTAAAAATGAAGTTAAAACATTTGATATTGCTGTGTGCAATGAATTTGTCCTTAAATCTCTTATATGTTGATAGGTGTATATAAACACACGCTATATAAAGGGGAGATCTCCTGAATGATAAGATAACCTTCAACAGCGGCTAATTTTGGTCGTGTGCGATGTGCAAGAATTATTAGTACAACCTGTGATGAATACTTAACTCTTCATAATTTATAATTTCTTGCTCATACGTGAAGTATTCAATTTAACGAGTTGCATATATGTTCCGGTTGCCGAACGTGAATTTACAAGATTGAGGACAAGTGTAAGAAGACAGACGATACACCAATGCAAACATTAAATCAAATGTCTTTAGAAACACTTGTAATTAGCCGTCGAAACAATTAAACTACAGTTAATTTATATAATTCACCATATCAACAGGTCAATGTGTGCATGTTAACAATTGTTGGTGTGATCGACTTACCTGAACATTCTTCCCGAGTACCGCTAACATTAGAGTTCGCTTTTCCTGGAACAAAATGAAACATTTTGTCTGGAAACATCTAAAAGTCGTCCTGATATATTTAACAAGATTCCCGAAGCACAACACCGACAGCGAGCTCATTGAGTAGTTGCCAGTAGTACTTATGACACACTTCCGCTGTGTGTAAAAGGTGTCAGACGCACACTGCATGGGGATTCCCCCACGCCATCTTGACACGGACACGCAACTGCTGACAGATCGTTTGATCTTCCTTGTTTGTTTGACATTTCTGCCATTGGTATGTTTTCTACAAATCGTTTAATGATATTTGTGCTATAAAATTTTTTATCGTGTCAAAGAAAGAGGAATTTGTTGTAATATCACCGGCATTTCTTAAAGGATTTAATCACCTGGTTCACCGAAATTATGTATGGCTGGATAACCCCTGAGACGTTATAGAGGGGATTGTCTTCATTCTGTCTGGCTTATTTCAAATATATTTTGGTTCTCTTATTAGGAAAACATATACCTAACTATATATATAATTTTAATAGTTAAATTTTGGCTTAATCAATTAAATGGACTACTTAATTGTGACGAGAAACCTTTATTAGTTCGATAGGACTCCTTGCAGTGAAGATCTATAAATAGATTACATTTGGAACAATGTTGTTTTTAACTGAGAGTGTTCGTAAAATACTCACTTCCTTCGCACTACAACCATGTAGTTTATCTCATATTCGGTTTTAGAGCAAGATCATTTTAAATTCCGCTTTAATAATACAGCAACTTGGGTTAGTAAGCTATGCACGTAAAAGGATGTTTTGACAGTTGTATAGAAGTAAACGGAATCCAGACAAGTGAATCACTCTAGCTCCTAACATATACATGATTTAGTTTGCATTGCAGCTTATTATGTTCAGTATGTTTGATGCCATATCAGTTTTGGCAATAAATTATTTAGTGTATAAATATATAAACCTACATATGAAGAAGAAAAGAAATGTTATTAGGTTGGATATAAAAAGGTTAAACAGTTTTGACTTTACAGCTTCATTACATTGCATCAGCTATTTACAGATCATTCATGAATGAAAAAATAAAATAAGTAAATTATTCCTGATAAGAAATAGGTAAATTATTGATAAAGTATTTTTCTAAATTCAGTAATGAAGTAGATTTTCAGTATTGTAGGCATGGTTTCTAACAGATCATGTCAGGCAGAGATTTCATCATTTGATCACTCCTATCCATTTTCCTAAAAACAGATGAAGAGATAATATGTACCAGGGATTTAATACAAGTAATCAAGAGTAACCTTTTAATGGGTTCAGACACTCATTTGCATGTTATATCCTTCCTCAATCCTAAATGCTTGTGTACAAATGAATTAAACAGACATTTCTCTCAAACTTATTCCACTTATATCAAGAATAGCTGTCAGTGACTGTGTAAACTTCAGCATTGCAGCCAGAATGTCAATAACTAAAAAGTACTGGATCTGAGAGGCTTATTCAAGGTTACAGCTATCCGTACAGTGAAAACTATGCTGTTGAGTTATGGAAGGGATGAAACGAGGTTTCAAGAATTTACACATTAAAGCAAGTGACATTATTACTTGAAAGTTATAGTGAGAGTACTTATTGTCTCTGATTATCATATATAATATTTATTATTTGCATAAGAACTGGCGATCCTAATGAAATAGCTTTTTTGATCAATTTTATCACTAGAATTGCAAAATCTTTTAAAATATCAGAGGGTATGAGAGAGACAGAGTAGTTGTTTGAGAATTACACATGTCATTTCATTATTTGACATGTATTTAACTAAAGGTTTCTTTTCATTTTACTTCTCCCTACCGTTCTACATTCTATCAGTTTAGTAACTAAAAATAGCATGAAAACATTCCACATCAATGAAAGTTCCAGAAGAGAAATGCTTTACATTCGCCACTGACATGTTTGGCATGTTGACGAATGGTGACATTTATTTCACATTTAATTGGCAACTAACTAAAAGCTTAGAAGTACAGTTTCAACTTGTTATCTTGCTTCCCATTATTTTCTTACTAAATTATGTGGTAGAACAGCTTTCCCCCATAGTTACCCTTAGTTATGAATCAGATACCCTCTAAATGTCTTCATCCTCACCTCTCACCTAGCATTTGTGTCTGGAGGGATTGTGGCAAGATGACAAATCTGGACTGTAGTTGGAAACAGTTGGAAGTGTGGGTAAATGCCTAGTTTTCCATGGGTAAGAAAGGAAGCCTTGTTATACTTAACGGGGGGATTTGTACATTGGTACCCAGGGGAGAGGTTTGAATATCATTGTATTTTCTAATGGTTTCATTTCACCAGTTCATGATCCTGTAGGATTAAACTGGTAAGTAGTTGATCACAAGCTTTGAATGTCAAATCTTCACAGAATTTCTAAAGAAACGTTTCTTACCTTTTAGCTCATTCAAGTGTGAATGTAAACTATAGTTAACTACTGATGTCACTACCACCAAAGAGTAAAGGTCCAGAGATTTCCTCTCTTGTGTACGTGGTTTTAAGTACATTTCAGTAATATACCTGTTGATTATTGACAAAATTTAAGAAGGGAACATAAAGCAATTTAAAAAAAATTAATAAACATTTATTTTGTTTCACAGATACATAGCTCATAAAATACAATGTTTTACAATAAAAAAATAAAACATATGCACATAAGGTAACAGTCATATATAAAACAACTCTTTGTTGCTATATGTTGCCTGTGTCTGGGCTGCATGTTATCAGTCACCCCTAATTCCTTGATGGTCATTGCCATGTTGTGATATTTATGGACCGTTCTGTTATCAGCAAATGTTTAAGTAGGTTTCTCCTATATAGATATCGTCCATGTTTGCTCTTTTGAAGAGTGGGAGTAATGGGCCTTTTCAAGGATAGCTTGAATAACATTTAAGAGCAGGATATTTTGCAAATCTTTTTGTTACACACTGCTATGAAGGAAGAGAAATTTAATCCACATTTATTTAAAAGGAAGAGTACCTTTTCCAAGTTAAATCTATAATCAGCAGAGAGAAAAAAAAGATTTTTAACATCCTTCAAAATTTCCAATTATTGAAAATGTCCCCAGTATATCTGAAATGTTTGAAAAGAACTAAAATTATTTGATATGAAGTACACGTCCCACACTGGCCTTTGTTTAAATGTCATTCAATTTCTTTATCATATCACATGGGAATGGGGAACTAGTGTTGCTTGTCTTGTCAATAGGTTTTGTACTGCTGGTAATTAGACAGTGGCATGCTGTACACTCCATATTCATGAAGCTGAGGTTTTCGTTCAGACTGTGGTCATGTATGCTCAGATTGCCTAGACCTACATTCATAGGGTCAGATTAATGGAAGCCTAATTTTGGTGCAGAAAGTCACCAGTTTGAGGCCTGCCCATCTCGGAAAGGGGGGAGGGGGACATCAAGATACATCTGCTTTTATGGTCTTATAGGTATGGGACTCTTTTTACCTTTTTACTTTTGATGAGTTTCGGTTTTGATTTATGAAAGTGCCTTCTTTATACTTTTATTATTTATTAATTTATACTTTGTATTGTTGATTTTACTTTTATTTTATTTACTTATATTTATTATCAAGTATAGTTGCTTAAGAATTTTTCAGCCTTACATGTAAATGTTTGGATTATTACCTTGGGCTTATTTCACAGTATCTATAATATTTAGTTGTTAAGTACTTATAGCTAAACTGTTACTAGTGTATTCATGGTTAGATTAGTGACATGCCAGCCAAGTAGATGCTATTGCTTCTGTTGTGTTGGTCTTTTGTCTGTAGCTTGAATGTTATTTTTAATTTTATTTTAATTCCTTTTCTTTTTGTTTATTACAAATTGTTTTGTCACAAATATCAAATCTGGGAAGGCAGCAAAGCCTAGAGGTTAGTATACAGAGCAGAAGGATGGTGTTTTGAAACCTATTCAGACCTGTGGGATGAAAACTCCAGTCTACCCAGCAGGATGGGTACCGAATATATATCATTCAGTTGTAGACCAATCCTATTATTAAGACTCCTTTATTTGCTTGTACAATTATAATGGGAAGATATATGTCACAGGAGAATAGTGAACTGCATTAAAAATGAATTGTAAGCATGATTAGCTGTACTTGCTTGCCACCTGGGGTTTTTCAGTCCTGTTACATTTACAAAGATAGGAGTGTTCGTTTAACAAGATTTTAGAAGTAGCCCATAATTAGTATGGTGCCTAGTTGCACAACATTATACCTTTACTATATGGCCATTGACTGTGGAGGATACTTAGCTAGAACAATTTTATTTGACAATATTAGGCCTTTTTAACAAATCTGGTGCTATCAATTCTCATTTTAGACAGTCTCACACACATGTCATCATAAAGGTATGGCAGAATGCTGCACCCACACCCACAGGCTCCTAAGCCAGATATCAACATATTGTGCCTCACATGCACGCCCATTTGAAAAAAAATACTTCAGGAATGGTACGTTGCATTAACAGAAAACAGTTTTGAAAACAGCGTATGCTAGGCATTCTGCCAATGAAAGCAATATCAATTATTTTAATTCCAGAATACTTTGCTTTCTGTTCAAGCCAGATGTTGAAAATTCTCTATGAAATAGTAAATACAGAGTAAGCTGATAGAGAAAATGAGTTGGCTAGCCTGATAAGCTGAAAAAAGTTGAACCTTTATTTACCACAAGTAACTCAACTCTTTCCAGTTTGCTTTAAACAAATATGATTGAACAACCACGTCCACTCAAACCGTGAGCCCTATATAGTTAAAGGAGTGCAGCAAAAAGAATGTCATGAAGAGGTAAAACCCCAGAGGAAACAATGGCAGTCCAAAAAAATTACTAACAATGTACACATTTAGTTGTTCTGTATGTGTATTTCTGTTTTAAATGTAATTGTAGACTGTGGGGAGGGAAGGGCTAGAATGATGTTCCTAATAAAGATAGCATAAACTCTGGCGTGGGAGAGCAGTTAGACTAGTTTAGTCACCTTGCATCTTGCTTGCTTCAAGAGCCATTCTCATGAATGTGGCAGAAACTGAAGTGGCTGGAGACTGCACCAGTTACAAAAAAAAAAAGAGCCGAATTCATGTTCACAACTTCTTGTTTACAGTTGAGTGCCTTAGTAACAGAGTCATGATGTCTGCTTCTACATCAGGAGTGCCACAGAACTACGTAGATTCTTGTCTGCTCCACATATAACTTTGTAAAAGTGCCTCTAATCCATGTGTCATTAGGGCTTTGTGCACTTTTCAGGTAGAGAAGATATTTTTGGGGTGGCAAAGTTCAGAGCATCTTCAAAGCAGTATATCAGAAAGCTAATGACATCGATTTAAGTCCTGGAGGTCTCAAAGAGTAATGATTTTACATAACTACTCCTCAACCACTTTTGCAAATCTTGCTTTATGTGTAAATGAATATATTGATCTTGCAGCCCTGTGTTCTAAGAAGAGTAACAAGGAATAAACTACTGAACTAAAACTACAATTATATTGATCAGAACAGGTCTGTCACAGTATGGAAATAGCGACAGTTTTTGTTTTTTTTTCTTTCATCTGTCCACCTTCATGCTGGCTGTTTATAAAATATGCAAACAATAATTTTGAACGAATTTATTGGCAGAAATAAGCACAAGCAGTTTGACCAATATAAACAAGTAAAATTTATTCAAGTATATGAACATGCTTTTATTATTATTTATTTGTTCTTTGCTAAAAGAAGCATACATCTATCTTTTTTATTTTCAGAACAGTTCCAAAGAGGCATTTCGTCACTGACCATTTTGAAACAGAACATGAAGAGGTAATTAGTTTGATAACTTAGCTGTTATGTTTTAAAAGTATTCTTGATCAATTTCATGTGTTTACTGCATTTACAAATCTTTTTGTCATTTCAAATTTGATTTTTAATTTAGATTAAGCCTTTAACCTAAACTAATAGGTAATGATGTGCAGTTTATGTACTGCCCATTCATGCTTGTATAGAAGCATGTGCTCAGCATTTGACATAAAAAGTAGATCAATTCATTGTCGATGAAGTAATGGAAAGATGAGCAAAGATGAGAATGAATAAAAAAAAAGATAGTGAAAACATAGAGGGCACAGAATGTAATTTCAAAGAGTAAAGTAAAATGTATTCAACAAAGGGAAATTGGGAGGACAGATTAAGAAATATAAGGATGAGGTTAATAGCAGTTCGTGTACTGTGTTTAGAAGTAATGCTCATGGAAAAAATGTTTGGAAGACTTAAGGGTTGGTAAGATGCAGCTATGCAAGGGAAGGGAGGTTTACTTCTTGTCTGCACACAGTTCTACCGTTGTGCAAGCTCTGAAGGAGACACAAAAGTGATGTGCTTTTTTAAGCCACAAATGATGTTAGGACATTGTGTACATGACTGCTTATGATTTACATAAATCATAGCTGCATAAAGTCTGTTGTTAACTTCACACTTCTACATGTAGCACCATTAAAGCATGTAGGCTTCCTTCCTAAGGATGGGACTAAGTCATGCTGTTCAGTCAATAGTATGTTGTGTCCAAACATACATTCCTATTAATATATAATAAAACAAGACATTAAATAAATGCTTTCTTAAGTTGTAAAAAGCTTTAACGCTAAATATGTTGTCATATTCCATCTGGAAAGATATATAATAAATAGTATAAGTTACAAAATCAACAGATGTGATTAAGGCAGATGTAAAAGCTAATGTTAAATGACTACCATCAAGACAGCTGGTAGGTTCAAAAATCGTAACACCAGTCTTCCTTTCTCTCCCTTTGAACTACTGCTTTAAAGACTTCAAAGATCAGGTGCCTTTGAAGATAGGAACTTTGGTCTTCATCTAATATCATTTTCTCTCCCTTTTTAAAGACATTTCTTTCCATTTGCCTTTCTTGTGTTTTCCCTATTCAGAAGTAGTATGATAGGAGAGAAAGGTGCCTTGAAGGGTGCAAGCACTGAGAGAGTCACAACGATTTTTTTTTTTTTACTTTGAGGAATGATATTGGGGAAAAAGTATTCTGGTTAAACATGTGTACATGTAGCTAATACTCCTTTGTCACCAGGGGACCAATTTGTCGTTCACCAATGGCATAGCCTAGCACCAAGCCTGGTTGGACCATAACCAAAAAAAACCAGAGACCATTTGTTACTCTTCTAGTGACAGAAGTAGATAGCATGACCTTGTCGGTCAAAGAATGAAGCTTCCTGATTGCAATGTAGGTAAAAATAGGTTGGAAGAAATAAGCTGCCTTCAAAGAAATTAAATCAGAGTACAGACAACTTAAACTCAATGAGAGTATGAACTGGCAGCCAGTGCAAAGAATTTAGGAGAGTAGCATGGTCCTTTTTCCTTGCTTTGAGCAATTGAAACATGTCTGATTTTGGTGCACTACACTGACAAAGAGCATGAAATATTGAATATAACATAATCCTGCACATATTGGCATGCATGTGGCATATGACATGACAGTGGCATGTCAAATAGTGCAGAGAATCCTTCGATAATAAGAGATTACAAGCGAATTGCAAAGATTTACAATAGCTAGAATCAGTTTTTGTCTGGAGTTTCTTCCCATATTGCATTCCAAATCTCAGAGCCGATGAAAGTTTGATGGTAATGCACTGGTAACAATAAATCATAGCTGAAGCTAATGAAACAATCCCCAGGCCCCTCATGTAAGCTAAGTCACTTCCTAGGCTGTTGCATGGAGCCTTCTTGACTATCATACCTAGTCTCGAACAAGCTTGAGTGTGCTGTTTCTCAGAAAACTGAAACAAAAGGGATCATTCACTGAATGTTTCCTTCTAATAAATTAGTAAAGAAAAGGAAAGAATAATAAAATTAGATGACCCTGCTGAAGTGCAATTTTTACCTTATTCGTTTTTGTTTTAAAACACTTGTAGTATACATGGGGCATGTTTTAGTGTTACTGACAAAATAGGGTTTAAAAAAGGTGAATAAATGCATGTACAGTAAGCTTTGTTGTGAATTGTGTGTGGTTCACTTTAAAACAATAAATGTTAGGATTTTGCTTAACATGGCTGAGTAGGTCCCTTTCTACTATACATTTATGAAAACCCTTCTGTCCTGGCTGAATTTAGAATGCAACGGTAGTCTTTTTTTTCCAGGAATATTAGTCATGAATTAAGACACTATGATATGAAGTATTTTGATGGTGGATGTACAAATATTTGGAGCCCTAAAATCAAGAAATAGAGCAAGGTTTTATAGAGACTACAGTGCATTGTGCTCATCTTTTCTGTCTCAAGTCTGCAGGTCCTCCAAAATTGGGATATACTGTAGTTTGTAAAAGCACATAAGCATTGTGTGTGGTTTTTTTTCCAACTTCTTAAGAATGACATCTGAACAAAATGGGATTTAAAATGTAAACAGATTGATACTTGCGTGCAAACGCGTACTCACATATAGGTGTATGGGAGCAAATCGGCAAAATCTGTTCTAAATGTGTTCTACGTTCCAGAATCTGTTATTAAATCTTTCAGATCCTACGGCTAATTTTTTTTTTTTAAGTTTGAACAGTAATGTGCTGTATTTAACACCAAGCCCGATAAATACCCTTCCGGGCCAATCCGGCCCTGTGACATGACTGTGACGAAGATCTGAGTAGTGTGAACATGAAATCAACTCTTGGTGGAAGCAGTTTCCCCCAAAATCAACCAACCAAAGGTCTGAGTCGACGTTCGTAACGGCTGGCGGTCACTGTAGAACTTGTGATTTGTCAGTGGCAGAGCGGTTTGTTGCAGGTGGGCTGGTGGGAGGAATTGCCGGGTACTGTGCAACACCCAGATGCAGCATGAAATAAACAACGACATCCTTCATGAAGAGAGAGTCACAACGTCCACGGGACGACCCCACCATTTGGCTCTTTGTGTGTCAGGATGATGATGATGAAACATTTATAAAACCTCTACAGATGGTAGGCGAACTCGAGGAAATGAGAGTTGTCTCATTGGCCAAGCATTGTCCACCCAAAGGTATCAGGATCTCTCTCTTTCCTGGACCAGCCTCACACCCGAGCGTTGCTCATGTTACGCCTCGCTTGCAATATTTTCTTGAGACAGGAGCGCGTGTCTGTAACCGCGTACCTTACCCGGGGTGCCCAAGTGTGGCTGTGTGCACACGAGTCCGCAAGTCCGGGTGTAGGCGCACTAGTTCTGCGAAGACTTGTGTTGAAAGAGTAACGGGTAGGTAAAGAGGGCGCACTGAACGGAGGCGTGCGTGTGCTGGGTTTGTGGAAGGGTGGGTGCGGAGGCGGGGAGGTCTGCGTTGGCTAATATTAGTGGAAAACTTCGGGTGGATTTGTGGCAGGTGAAGTGTGCGGTTCTAACGAACACTGCCGCAGTTGGTGGGTGATGTGTACTGCGGGAATGTTTTAGTGACATGTACTGAAGATCCTAACAAGCAGGAAGTCGAGGTGGGTTGAGCGTCACGGAAGAGAAACACTCGCAAATACTCGGTCTGTTTAGTCCCTGAAGTGGCAGAGCGAAAAGACAGGTGCAACGAGACTGTACAGCTTTGATCTTCTCGGTCGCTGTCGCGTGTACCTGTCAACTAGGCGAAACACCGCTCACATATATATATGTATGTAGGTATGTTGAAAACCGATGCTGTGGTTTGCACTGCATCGTGTTGAGACAGTGGGACTGAAAACTCGGATCGTTTGGGTGGGCTGGGTGTGGTCACATGGCTTGTTCAAGCTTGTAAACAGCAGTATTGTGTGATTTCATGTGTGACTGATTTCATGGATTGAGACACGTCATGCTGGAAGAAAATTACAGCTAGAATTGCAAGCAAGGACAGTAAGTGAGGCTTCTTATTCACAAGTTTGGGGAATAATAGTCTTTGGGCATAAAGCTGTCTTCATTGTCATTAGCACCTCACTGCCCTCAGCTGTTTTGCGTGTTTTTGTTTCCATCGTTGTTCTCTCCTTGAGTTTCTTATTTCAGTTTTATACAGTTTTATTGAATTTTAGTTTTCGTTTGTTTTCTTGCAGCATGCGACACCATGGGGGAATCAGCTGACAGAAACCGATACAACTGTGATGGGGGTAAACAGCTGCAACTCAGCAACTAAGAAGTCGAACCACCTGTGGACCCTAATCGTTTGACATCACAATTTCAGAACTCGGCCTCATCTAGGAGAATCGTAAACTCTTCACTATTTTAAACGCTGAAAGGTAGCGATATGTCTACCTGATTTGTAAGTTAAAAAAAAAAAACTGTCTGTGTGTACGCGTCCTCTGGCACTGTTTTACTCCTTATATTTTAGTGATTAGTTGCGCCTTTTGCTTGCCGTTTGTTCAGGCAGTCCTTCAGAAGAGCGATGGGATGCAGAGCTACAGCTGATTCTGTTCTCACCTGTAAAATGCACCCCCCGATTCATTAGAGAACTATGATTTTCACCTTTGATCTTACCTTAAAAATCATTTAAATGCTAACCCGAGAGCAAAACCATTTTCAGATGTCCGTATTTAGTTTACTGCAGAATATTAATTCTCTGAAGTTGAGCGAATAATTTTGCTTTGAGGACGCGCGGTAAGTCTGCATCATTTCTGGCACACTTCTTGGCGTCCATTTTCTGTATACGGCATAATATTGTGTGTGTAATTCATTATAAAATTCGAATTCCCAAAATCTGAGCAAAGCAATCTGATCCCATTGCGAAATGGAATATTGCCGTTCTCGCCTTGTGTTTTGTTGACTTTGCTAGCAACCGTAAAGGCTTAGTGAGATGCAAATATGTTTTCTAATGACCAGTGAAGCTCAGGACAAGATACTGCCTCTTCATATCAGAGTGGATACAGTCCTTCTGTTCTCGGGATACAACTATCGCTATGCAGAGAAAGACATTAGAAACTCAGAATTGTATAGATACCTGAAGAGTTCAATTGGTGACAGAACTATGTCTGTATGTTAATTAGGGGTAGGTGTGTAAAACGTGTCATAACGAGTTTGGCCTCTTTCTGCACATGATGATTGTTGGCGTGTATCTCGAGAAAGGGGGTATCCACCCAGATTTTGGGAAATGGCATCTTATTCTAGGCTTTATCCAGACTTGGGAGGGGAAAATACTCCACATCACTAGACATTTACCTGTAATTTCATTTTAGATTTAGGTTAGCCTACAGAACTTCTTTTCCTTTCCTAGGGCAAGATGATCTATATCCGAGCAGTGTACCCGAAACCGTCTCCTCCCCTCTGACACCCATTCTGCGCCTCGGGCGGCTGCCAGCAGCCCCATGGCGGAGCAGCTGCAGCAGGCGCTGGTGCTGTACCGTAAGAGTCATGACCACAAGCGCGTGCTCTCCGACCAGGACCAGAAGGCGCTGGAACACTCCATCGCGCGCCTGACGCAAGACAGCCTCAAGCAGCAGACTGGCATGGCCAGCTTCACTCATCCTTCCGCCTTCGCCGACGTTATACGTCGCACAGTGGAGACGGGAAAGTTCCAGGGCGAGCGTGCGGCCAGTGCCTTCAGCACCCTAGAGCGCTACGTCCTTCTTTTGCTGGGGCAGCCTTGGAAGCGGGAGTTCAGAACACTTAAGGTGATGACGGACAGTTCTCCACACACACACACTCTTCCCCATCCTTTATCCCTCAGTTTTAAGTTATTATTTTTGTTTGCAAGAAAAAAAAAAACAACTGCACGGTCAGTCCGCTTCTGGTGATGAACAAATTCGTCCCGTGTACCAAATTAATCGCGTTCGGGACGGGAGGAGTTTATTGGTTGGTCATATCTCTGACCTGAAATGGAAAATCATGACTACACTTTTGTTGGAGTCCGTGTTCAGTTTTCTGGCCCTTCTATTCAGTAGAGACCCTAAACTCATGTTCCGACGCAGGGCCGTAGTAACAATGCGAGGGTAAGTTGTGGGACTTCATTTCCCCAGCAGCAGATAGTTGAAGGCTTACGGGGGAGTTTAATTGTAAAGATGGTTATCTCTTGTGATGATGAGAATATAAAAAAAGTTGTACGGCTTTTATTTTCATTGTTTTAGAGATTAACAACTTGATTTGTTAACAAGAAATTAGAATAAATATATTGAATTTTTTTAATGAATAAACAGATAAACATGAGAACGTAATGCACAGTTAGAAACATGAGTATGATACAGCCATTTATGAAAAATCAGTAGTGTACAGCTATGTTTGCATGTTCGGCTTCCATCTCCTGAGCTTATTTTATTTATAGATTTTTTTTTCACAATTTATCTTACCCGTGAGCTTCTCTCTCGATCCGTTTGCCTAGCAGTCGCGTTTTCACTTGGTCGTCAGGTCAGCTCATATCTTCACCTTTATTTCCGATATAAACGTTTCCATCCCCACCCTTTATTCTCCGGGTGGGGGGGGGGATAAAGACATAGCAAGCTGGATTTTTGGCAGAAGTCTATGAATAGATTAATAAGTAATGAGCGGAAAAGCGAAGGCTTAAAGGTCTCCGACCAGGAACGAAATCGACCGCTGGTGGTGACTGGCGTTATCAGGGACTCCCACGGTACCTTTGACCTCCCTCCACCGAGTGAGCAACGACTCGCGCTGTACGCAAGGTTGCCACTTCCTGGTTATTGTTCCAAGTGTTGATGGCGTGTTGGCGAAGTAGCTTATTAAAATTCGATTCGCACGGACTTGAGGTACATTTTGGAGATGATTTTCCTGTGCGTAGGATTTTTTTTCTTTGTGTGTGTGAGCGAGAGAGAGAGAGTGTGAGCGAGAGGCTTAAGTCTTTCTTTCCGTGTGTGTATATGAGAGAGAGAGATCTTTAGTCGCCTTTCATCCCCAGACCTTTTTCTCTAACTCACTCTTACAAGCGTGGTAATACTCTTAAGCGCCTACACGGGCAGGTTAAGACATTAAGAAACAGTTAAAATGATGATTGTTTTATCGACATTAATGTATAATATTTCTTTTATAGCGAATAACGTTTAGATTATTTAAATATTAGCGTATTATTAAGTATTTAAACGCCTTTTGCTTGCTCAGGCATTGTCTCTTCCAGACACTATCACTAAATAAATGTAGTAAGCCGGTATTATAACAGCTTTAACCAGTAAACATTGCATACGAAGAGTATTAAGTGTCAGAATTGACAGGATCGCACAACATTTAGATGTTTTTATATATCTACAGCTCTATGGCGGCTATTTCTGCACGCGGGTGAAAGCGCATCTGGAGAACCCGGAGCGGATTTTATCCATTGTGGGCTACAGTCTGGGCAAGAGTGAGTCTGGCGGCAACTACTGCCTGGTGCTGGCCAATCCCCCGGACCGTGAACTTCTTTTGACAGTGGCTTTCGATTGCCTGGTGGCGTCCGCAGAGTGTCGGTACATCGGCGAGCGGTACGACAAAATGAAGTGTTTGAACTTTAGCCTCTTTGATATCATGAACTTTCTCCTTTTCGAGGACCCCAGCCACCCGATCAGCAGTTCCTCCGCCTTGCTTTCGCCGGCTGCACCACCTCCCCTCACGACACCTGGCGTCAGCGCCATGCCAGCCCCGCTGCACTCGGCTGCCGTGGTGGGGAGGGGGAGTGCGTTTGACGCGAGCCCCAAAGCGTCCGTGTTTTCAACCCCACAGACGGTAACCGCCGCTGGGGGAATGGGGTTCGGGGTGGTATCCACGGCCAGCAGGACCCTGCCGCCCCCGACATCAGGCCAGGTCTTTGTTTCTGCCCCTCGCAACGTTCACACCCTCCCCCACCCCTTCAGGCCGGGCCCTTCCGCGGACGCGGGTCGCGAGCTGGCGCTGAGGGCTGACCTCGTCACCAGGACTGTCTCCGACGTCAGCGGCCCTCCCAGCCGAGCTCCCTCTATCGCATCCTCCGCAATGCCATCCAGGATGACGGGGTCCGCGGCCTTCACATCCTCCCCGTACGGAACTCACTCTTCGGGCTACGGGACCACGTCTTCGGTGGGGTCGGCGTCGGGCTTTGTGGCAGACATGGGAACGGCGGCGATCCCTCCGACCACGTTTCCGGTTCCGAGAGCGGCGCGGCAGTTCCTGCCGCTACCGCCCAAGCATTCGCCGCTCTCCCCTGCCTTCCCCTACGCCGACGAGGACCCCGTGGACAGCGCCACCGCCTCTTACCCGGAAGGCACGCAGGAGGAGCACATGCTGGAGAGCCTCCGCAACATGGATGTGAGCGGCGGAGGCGTAAGCGGCGCGGTGGAGCAAGTGGTTGGGCCAAAGAGAAGCGTGCCGCTGGTGGCGCCGGACCTCGTGCCGGTGTCCTACGACGACTGGGCCTGGTTCCACAGAGCGCAGAGTAGCGGGCCGCCGCCATACGACACCGTGGCCGGCACCAGGCCTTACGGGGACTCGAGGCTGGCCCAGCACGTCGGCGTGGAAAGAACGAGGTACAACCCACACTCCGACGGTAATTGACGGAAGGATCGCCCCGTGCCTTAATCTCTTTCACACTTTCTTTCTGTCAGTATTCTTTTTGTATCACATTCCCTCGATATTTTTTCTGTTTGTATAAGTGTGTTTTTGTATGTGGATTGAGCGAGCAAACGCTAGCCATATACTTTCTGTCTGCATTTTTTTCCTTACCTTCAAATCTTTACAACGTTTTTCTTGCCTTCCCTATCTTTCCTTTCCCTCTACCACTGCAGGCTTTTGCCTTCCCTGCCTGTCTCTCACAACCTTTCTTTATTAGTCGATCCCTTTTCTCTCTCTCTCTGCTCCTACTATCTGTCCCTGATACACGAGGCTGGTTTGTGTTTACTTTCTCAGGAGCGGTTTACAGCACCCAGCCACGGCTGTAAAGGGGCCAGTCTCCCAGCCTTCAGCTCCCATGACCAACGGCCAGATCCAGCAGCTCAGGACAAACATCGGCCACAGGTCAGGCTCTGCGGATTACCTTCCAGCCCTCAACAACACCACGCTGCTTCGGAACGCGGTGTCACCGGTGCCAGGGCCTCTTTCAGAGTCTGCGTTGAGCAGAACTCACGAGAGGGGCTTTGCCACCTGTGACATGGTCAGTTCGGCTGTGGGCGCCAACATCGCCGCCGCCAACTCCTCCTCCACAGCCACCTCGGCCGGAACGTTCTTCACGCCGTCAGCAGCAAATCCCAACAGTACGCTGGGGTACCACACCGTGGCCTACCCTCTGTCCAGTGACCCGGGATATTTTCAGAGACAGCCAGCCACCACAGCGGGAGTGACCGCACCGCCAGGAACCCAGCACAAGCAACAGGTCTCCACTTTCACGGACATGGTGGACATTAATAGATCCAGCGGCTCGCACCTGCTTTCTCGCCAAGCCTCGTCCAACGGCTTCATGCTGAGCAGCAACGGTGCGGATACTCTCCATACCGTGAAGCACTTTAGCCCCTCGATAGGGTCATCAGCCGAGTCTTGTGCGGGCATCGTGATGCGAGAAAAGGTCGCCTCGATGACCTCCTCCCGCATCAGCTCCCTGTCCAACCCGGATCGGCCGCACAACAGCCCAGCGCCGGTCTGCCTGGATCGCCAGGCCTCGCACAGCATGGACCTTGGCGCCCTCAAGTGGCGCTGCCGTCGGTGTACGATGGAGAACTCGGCGCACGACACCGTCTGCGTGGCCTGCTTCAAGAGCCGCGCCGGGCCGGACGTGCAGTACCCTGAAGCGGGTGAAAGCAAGCTGGTGTGCCCCGTGTGCACCCTAGAAAACAACCCAGGGTGCGCAAACTGTGACGCCTGTAACACGCCTTTACCGCAAGGCGTGCACACTTACGTGTAGCGTCTTCGCACGCACTCACGCATGCGCGGTGGTATGCTCGTTGATTAGTTTGCTTGCTTGTTTGTGCGAGTGTCTTTGCAAAAGAAAAAAAAAACGCTCCTCTTCATCACAAAACGATGTTTGTATCCGAAAATGTGGATCTTGTTAACGAACTATTTTATGTATGTTTTAGCCCAATGTTTTGCTGTGTCGGTATCTTTCGCATGTGCCCCCGTCTTTTCTCAAAATGTAGCTCACAGAAGCAATCATTTCCACCAAACATTGTGATAAGTAATGTACAGTCGATTAAGTCGTCAGTATGAGCTGTCCAAGCCTAGTTGTAGTGGTTGGGATGGCATTGTATCTGCTTTTTTTTTTTTTACTGCATTTTTAAAGCTCTTGTTCACGATGGGAAGTTGCACTGGCACCTTCAGGACTGGGATAAGGAAGCATCAACGTTACTCCGCAAGTCAGTTAGCATAAGGTGGGTGGTGGGGTAGGTGGCTGTTAGCTGGACCGCGCCGGTTTTTGCTACACAATAACGGAAACTCACGAATTTAGGTGGCGTTGGTTTTCCACATATTTCATATCTGTGTGCAGGTATTGGTGATCCTTCCGTGTGTGTGTGTGCGCGCGCGCGTGTGTGTATGCAATTTTGCGCTCATTAGTGACATAAGATTAAGAAAATCAGTTTAACCAGTGCTCGTATTTTCTACTGTTGGAAATATTTTCCAGATGGATAGACCTACTTTAGCCTTTGTTTTTACCTGCACGGACGCTCGCACACACAGAGGCATGACTGCGTAGCAAGTCGCATTTGAGAACAAAACTGGCTGCTTATTTCCTTCTTTCATTTTAGTCTTTTCATTATTGTTCCACGTTATCTTTCGGTATTTTCATATTTTCCCGAGGTTTGTTTGATCTATAGTTTAGAAAGGAGTGTTTAAACTTCAGTCTAGATATAAAATTTGTCTATTTTTCGCTCGCAAGGAATGTTCATTATTTTCGGTTTTGTTTTAGACCCAGTCTTGTGTAGTTTCACAAATACGCATTCTAATTATTCTGACGTCAACAATTGATAATGGACGATAAAAATAAGGAAAAAATGTTGTTCCTAGTTGACGTTCTATTTTTATTTTTAATGCTGTCACACGAAAAGCTCATTTTCGCCGTACAAGTCACGTTATCCAGCTTTTGTTTATGTTGGGGCTTAGAGGAGACTTAATTGCTTCACGGCTTCACAACAGAAGATAAGTGGAGAACAATAGGCATATAGCAAGTGTTAAAACGGATACAATAATATTCGAGGTGTGTGTGTGTGTCTGAGAGAGATAAATTGTTGTGTCGTGTCAGAGGGTCGGTGACGATCAAATCGAGGACATGAGACTTCACCTTTGTTTCGGGCTATATGCCTTTTGAGCGCGAGTGTCAGTCATGTAACTTTGTTAGCGAGTGAAATGTTCAGTTGGGTTATGCTGTGGCACAGGTGGCAGCAAAAGGTACGAGAACTGGCCCGTTTTAAATTTTATGTTCTTGATATTCTGGAAAGATCTCACGTGATAACAAGAAGGCCAATAACCAACCTTTCACAAGTTTGGGAGTTGCACGGTGCTACACTCTTCAGCCTTCTAGCACCATTTCTGCTAATATTATTACTATTTCAATAGTTGAGCTGGCACTATAGAACAACATTAATATTTGAAAATGGATGGCAAATAAAGTCAACGATTAGGTTTCACCGTGTACAAAGCATAACATTTCTAATCAGTGTTTAATGTTGTGCAAAGACAATTTTAAAGATATAAACTTTCAAACACAAGGATTTGAGTTGTATAGAACATGTTCATAGACACCTGTGTGTGTGTGTGGACGTACTTTTGTTCTGAGTTTTGTTGTGAGACTGATGATTGCAAGAGGATTGTTATGCTGACACATCAAACACAAGATGTCACGAAAATGTATTTTTAAACAATCAGTTATGTTGTTGGTCGGCATGTGTCGCTGTTGCAAAAGCCCATCACTCCGCCTGCAATTTTAAAAGACGATTGTCTTTTTACCTCTGTTCTTTATATTACTGTCAGTGTCGACAGTGCATATGTCAAAATATTCGGTTAGCTTAAATGTTGATCGGTTGTTGCTTCAAATGTCAACGTCGACAGCAAGTAACTCGTGCGATTTTACTGGATAATAAAAGTGAAATAGTCTCCCTTTACACTCAACCTTACGGATGTGAAAAATACACTCGGGAAAAATGTTTTGTTGTTGTCGTTTTAGATGTCGCATTTAAAGCAGCAGACATTAACTGAGGCTTTTATGTCACATACAGATATGAGTGGAGGGGAGGGACTCTGCAAAAACAATACCCGCTGACAAAATGGGTCTTCAGTGCACACCTGTCTTCTCGTCTGCGATATCGCACAAGCACAAAGCCATTATCATTCTACTATTTGACACCAATAGTAAACAACTACTTCATACGATGTCACACCAATACAGACGGTCTCTAACTTTGCTAGGGTGCGAAAACAATGGAATTCTCACCAATACTTAATGATTATGGTATGACATCGCGCATAAGCTTAATAATTATTCTATCTACGATATCACAACAATAGTAAGTATACTACATGATAATGACAATTCTTTATTAACGAGAGGTAAAATAAGCAAGAAAATGCTTTTTTCCATTTAGCCCTCGCCCTTTCAGGGGAAAAAATAAACTAAATAAATGAAGTAATTTAGTATTATGAGAATAATTAGTAGCACACATTTACCAAGAAACTATTCCACGATATCACACCAAGACTAAGTATACTACGATTTCACACCAATAATAAGTAACTATACTACGATACTGCTTCACACCAATACTTCGTAACGATACTACGATATCATGCCAATAATAAATAAGTATACTGCGATATATTGACGTAGGTACCAGGGGGTAGCCGCCCCTCAAAAAGGATACCTAGGAGGCAAGAATATGAACATCGTTCACTGTCAGCAGGGAGTTTGCCTGCTCTCATCTAGCTGACCATCTTCCGAAGCCACTGCCATATTGCACAGTATTAAGTATACTGCGATAATGCACAGTATTAAGTATACTGCCATATTGCACAGTATTAAGTATACTGCGATAATGCACAGTATTAAGTATACTCTCATATTGCAAAAAATTAAGTATGCTGCGATATCACACGCATACAAGTCGACTTTATTCACAGCAGTTTAAAGTAGCTAAACTCGATATCGTACCAGTATGTAGTAACTATATACTGACTTTAGTCCTCTTCGTAACTATAAGGTGTTATATAGGGCATCCACTGAAGATTCCATTTTTATCTGTCAGCAGCAAGTCCAGCTATGCTGTCCCAGGACAGTTTCTCCTTTAGTTCTCATGTTTCTTTTGACTTTCTCTATTGGGGTAGGTGAGATCTCCCATTCAGAAAATTATGCTATTGTTATATGAGAAGAGTCTCTATAATTAGGTCTAGAAAAATTACTTTTTTTATTCCGCTCACTCCCAAATTCCCTTTTTTCCTCACCGATTTCGTTCATGTTTGCCACGGTATCATCCGTTTGCTGATGCTTGGCTGTACGGTTAACTTTCGGTTCATTAATTGTAGTCTCTCATTCTCTCGTGTACTCTTAGCTCGCCTCCGCACAGAGATCGAAGTGCATTCTCCAAATTTAATTATTATGATTATTATTCCTTAATTCATTGCTCTTCGGCGTAAACATATATTGCTTAATCTATTTCGGTTAGTCTATTATTTCCAGTGAGGAAATCCATAGTGCGCTAAATTAAGCATGTGACTTCCTGGTCCAGCAACAGTCTCTCACCTGTATCGTTCTCTACGGTGTGTCGCCATAACTTCACAATACTGATCCGTCGTACGTGCTGTTAACAACCCCTCCCCCTCCCCTCCAAACCACAACACCCACCCCGTCCTCTTTGTGCTCCCTGCCGTGTGGTGCTCCTGGCTGTCACCTGCGAGGCGGGGTGTTACCTGGGTATACGTCATCAGATTATGCTGTCCCCGGCCATCATGTCGTCTGGTTTCTGCGCAGTGTCTCATGGCTTATCCTTTTGACAGGCGCACACCTGTGTCATGGCTTAGCTTCTCTCGCTTTTCGTGTCAGCGGGCTGTCGCAGTGGACACAAGGAAAGGTGAGTTGAACTTGGTGCCCCTTCTTGGTTTTGTTTTCTTTTGTGCGAGTTGAAAACTTGTTGTTGCCACCGCGCGACGCTCGGCTTCATGCGATTGTGTTTGTCATGGCAGAGATTAACTGTCCGTGAACCTAACCCGCACAGATCACTGAACCATTTCTCGACCGTCTCTAGCTTGAGACCAGTCGTGCCTGACTGAATAATCTCATTTATTGTAACATTGGTACTTAGCCTGCTCATGTACAGTAACACACACAAACAAACAGCGGAAGCGAACATCGGTGACCGTTGCCTGTCGGCGCCCTAGAATATATTTTTAGCAGGTCACTTTGACACCCGGATATTTGTCCTTTTTGTTCAGTGTAGGGATTAAGCTCTGATCATTGTTTGCTTGTGGCCAGTCAAAAATCAGAATAATAATTTGTTTACATCCGATCGAGTTTCAAAGGTAGGTTTTCTTTGGTTAGCTTCTGCTTTACTCGGCACTAGGGATATGTTCTTGGGCAATACCGAGTCGATGGTTATATTGCTTTTGTTGACAGCCGTTTATTGCAGCAATATGGATAAATTATGGATTTACACCATACAGACCCGTGTTTTAATGGCTGGAGCAGCCACTCACCTCCTGCAAAAGTCAGTCGCCAGGCAAATAACACTTAGATAATTTGTTGTAAACTAGGAGTGATCATGGAAACTTGGCATGCTATTGTTGATGTATTTATGGCTATTTTAAATGCTGCTTATTTTTTTTCATGCTCAAAGCATTTTGAAAATTGAAAGTTGTTGGGGACTTTGTTCCTTAGGGGATTACTAGCAATCTTTAGTGACATGAAATCCACTTTGAAATAAAGATGTACTTTCTATATAGGTGGATTTCAATCTGAGTAGCATGAATGGGCAGTCTGGATGTACATGGTATAATAGTGGAGGTAAAGTGACCAGTGTTTTCCTTATAGTGACTCATGCAAATGTAAGCGCATGCATATAGCATTTCCGTTTTCCTTTTTGGGGAATGGTTCTTTATATTTTCGCTATTGACCTTGAATATGGCAGAAAGTTAGGTTGAAGCAGAAACATACAGTATTTGTGATTCTGTGCATTTAGAAAAAAAAATGTGTTGTACTAGCAGTGATTTGAGTTAAGGCTAGATAGAAACTTAGGTGTGTATTTCTCTTACCTGCTATCCTGAAGCTATGGTAATTTATTGAAATGCTAGTGTCATTGGACTTCCTGATAAGCTGACATAAATCATAGTGTTATGCTTTCAGTGAATATCTGAAATGAAACTGCAGGGAAGCTGTAAAGTCCCTTTAAGGATGTATTCACAGCTTTTTTAAAAAAAATGTGAGTGAGGTTGGACTGTAGTTTGTTGACCAAAAACTATTGTTGAGAATTATTTTATATGGTGTGCTTGAAATAAGCATCATTTTTTAATAAAAGTAACCAAATCTTGATTTGAGGCACAATATGCTAGTAGACATTTAGATGTTGAAAATAAAAGCCACTACCATTGCATGAGTCACATTTTAAGCAGCATCACAAAAATTAGCATTGTTTGGTTGTCTGATTTTTAAAAACAAACCCATAAAAATAATGTTTATTGTTTATAAAGTTTGAAGGGGATGGGTTCAGACGTCTTTCTCTCTCTCCTTCCCATGCACATATTGTTTCATGGACCAGTAGCAGAAACAGGTAAACATTAGTGTACCTGTGTTACTATTATTTTCATTCCTGATAGAAAAAAGCTGATTAGTATGATGGAATGCATGTAAATCTGTGTCACAAACATTTGATAACTAGTAATGACAGAATATCAGCACTTGTGCCCAGTTTATTGCAAAGTGTCTTACAAATTGCCTCTGACCTATATGTTTTAGGGCTTTAAGCTACTCATGGCAAGTTATTTGTGGGACTTTGGTGTTTTTTGCTGAGCCTTTATTCTTGAGATCTTGATCTTCTGAAAACTGTGGTGAACTGTAAACGTTTAAGCTGACATTTACTTTATAATTTTGATGATTTTTAGGTAAGCCGATCATAGAGCCACAGTGCGGAAGATTCTTTACTTCACTGGCTGTTATGTCACGTGACGATGCGTTTGACGTTGATGGCGTTGTTCCCAGCCACGCACCACACAAGCGGAAGCTTGGACCAGTTTTTACAGTTGTAACTTCTCTCCGTTGAACCGTTTCATGACACGTCTTATGACTTGCAAGCTACGATGTCAAGGCTTTGCCGCCGACTGTATTTTGGAATCATGCCAATAAGTGACTGACTGCCACGGAGGGCCTGAAGCGATAGGTATTTTAGTACCGCCAGTGAAGACGTTGGACAGACGGTTTTAGCAGTCATAAATTTCATAACACCTTGGCCTGTGTTTATTCAACTTGACAGGATTTTCTTTCTTGTCTCGGATTATCACTCTGTCTCTGTGTGTGAAGCACATACGACGTCGCACCTGACACAACAGCACGTGCCTGGTAGCATCGCACACACAACTAGACTATATTGTAAGGGTCTTACAGACGGTCCCTGTTTTCAACCAGTTTTCATACCAGTACATAAATTCCCTAGTAGATCGTTGACCATGCAACTAAAAATGAGTGGCAAAGAGAATGAATAGATTCTGTGCATGAAGCTGGAATGGTGGGTTGCGTGCATGGCTGGCAACAACGCAACATCATTGACCTTGTTAGCTCTTGTTGCCACCTTCCCTGGCTTGCCCTCGGTCAGCCTCAGCACCGTCCGTGTCTGTCCGTGCCCAAGCTGTCGTTTGTCGGATAAACTAGACATTGTTTTTGCAGAGGCCACTGGCTGGTCTGGTCGGGCTACTCGGGGGTAGATGAGGTCATGTTTATTAAGCCGCCGGCGCGGCGGTGTTGTTGATGTCCGTTGGGGAAGCCGTTGGCGCCGCTCCTTGTGTCATCCCATGTTGGCGATTGTCAGGCCTGCGCCGTATCTCATCCTCTGTGGGGCCAGTTGCACAACACATTTCTGATTTTAAATACTTTTAGGCCTTTTACATACTTAGATAATCAACACAATGCGCAACAAATTTTAGAACTTTTAAAAGACACACAGTTTTAATATAAGGTAAAACTGTTTTCGTTCCCGTCAGCACGTACAAGGCATAAATGGAATGGGAGGGATTTTTCAAATAAAAAAGTTGCCAGATTCGTTGCCAGGTTTAGGAACTTATGCAGCTATACCCCCTGCGATGCCAGGATGGAATCAACGTAGGTGTGCTATGGGGCCGTGTGAAAACTTCTCTTCCTGGGCAGATGTTGACTGTTGAAATGGTTTACACAGGTGTTCTTCACCACTCATGGTCTGCAAAAAGACGAAATTAAAAAAAAGAGCAAGAAAACAAGAGGGCAAGGGAGTGAGCAGCACCCTGGTTAGAGAAACATGCTGACCTTTTTTGACCTGTGACAAGTGACAGGTCGTTAGGAGCAAGGAAGGAGTGAAGGGGGCGGTAGGAGATTGTGTGACCTGCTCGTGAGAAAAGCTGCACAGGGATTTATAGAGAACACGGCGCAGCAAACGGACATTTGTTGCAGGAATTTGCTCCTTAACTCTTGTGAAGAAACTAGATGAACTCAACATAAAAACTGTAACAGAGACCTCCGTGCATTTTAAAGAAAAAGAACACTCCATTTTTGAGGGGATAGAAGTTTAAATGGAAGGTCAGAGCTCCACGATTTTTTTTTCTCAATGTTATCATCAGCAATGTTTATTTTTAGATTAACAAGAGGGCTTGGATAGTCTATTAAAAGCTTCAGGGTATATTTCCTGCCATAATACACCACCGATTAGTTCTGCACCTAGAAATAAATCTCTTGAGACCTTGTCCATGTTACCATATCTTAAAAGGGTGGCCATTAAGGAATCTGCAGGATTTCGTGAAATCGACATTATTTGTAAACTTGTTTACTCCTTTGTAAACTTTGGATCTTGTTCACTGATACCATCCTAATATTCGGTTCGTTCGACTTTGGCAAAGTGAATGAAAAGCTTTCACATCATAACACTTTGTCTCCCGTGCAATAGTGGGAAGGATCTGAAGAAGTGGGGTGGTTGGGAGGCGGTTTTTGTTATCTCTGATTTGTGTTTTGCCATAATTTTCATGATCAATTTTATGATTTAAAGTTTAAAATGATTCTTTTTTAATACATGTGTTTACAGGAAAGACTATTTTACAAGCTAGATGGTGGACCTCGATTGTAAAACTGTTTCCTCACTCAAGTACTATTCCTTCACTCAAGTACACTGATATCCTGGTTTCACGAACCAGTCCTTGTATTTATGGTACTTGGGGCCCGATTTTATTGGGGGTTGCAACTCTCCTTTCTTCGTGTTATCAGTCACTATTGTACCAACCAACTAGGTGCATGTCTTTGTGATTTTTTTTCCTCTTTTTTTTTTTTTTGTTTTATCTTCCCCAGACCTGTGTGCCTCGTGAATCACCATGTCATGGCGACAGTGAAAGGTTGTGTACATGGTTGAGGTTGAGATGTATAGGACGGAAATCTGTTCTCGAAGAGTGTTGGTAATCAGAACTGCACACATTTTGTTTTGTAAAATGTTTAGAAAAGTCAGCAATAGTGGTTATTGAGGTGAAAAGTCGATTTCCTGACAGAAAAAAGTGTGTTGGATGCAGATAACACTAAGGAAGGGGAGATAGGTTTAGCAAGCTAGTACAGCGCTCTAATTCTATGACATACCAAATGACAGAATATGGAGTTCTTCCTACATCTACCTGTACTCTTATCTCACCTTGTGTACTGAATGAATGTGTTTTGCATGGCCCATAGCACCTGGGTGAACAGATTCCCGGCAGGTGTGCACCTGTGACCGCATGTGCTATTTTCCAAAGGATGGACTGTGTGCATGGTGACCTAAAGGTCGAGAAGGATTGCTTATTCACGTGAACAGCGCGATCTTTCAAACATCGCAAAGTCTGGCATTCCCACCGATTCAAGGCCGGTGATGACGTCTGTGTTGACCTTATTCTCTTCATCACTGGACATCAGAATAATGTGTGGTCTGACAATCAAGTATATAGTTTACAAGATCCATCCCGATCAAAGACTCCACCAATTTTATTTACTAAACCCTGTGGCAGATGTCACTGTCGAAAGTGGGAAAGGCATGTGATTGTACCTTGATGACCTGCGTGTTGACATTTATTTGAAGGCATCTCGGGAAGGGGACAGACTGCGTTTTATTGACTGTGACCCCGTTTTATTGACTGTGATCCCGGCTCTTCATCTCCAGGGAACAACCCTTTCTAGTCTTTCATAGGGCGGATGCAAGTTTGTCAGTTTGTGACGGCCTTTATGTCATCACTAAGCACACCGGCCATTAAAAATGGAGAAGGTCACCTCTGTAGTTAGCGTCACGGATGGGAACAACCACGGGTCGTCAACCGTTGTTGGAAAAGGCAAAGCTATGGTGCCAGCAAGGGCACGGAATGTCCCCCTTCCCCAACTCCTCTTAACCATTTGTTTTTGTCCGATTTTATACAACTATTTTGCTTCATGCTGCTGAGTACAGTTCAGTACCATCAAGATGCAATCCAAAATCTAGTTCTGTTCAGCTGAATAATTCAGATGATAATATGGATCATATATGTTGAAGCTACAGCTAGTGTTGACATCAATGACAAAAGTACACTTTTGTCTGTATTTGTCCTGCAGAATAAATTGCATTGTTTCTTGTTCCAGACCAGCAAAAGTACAATTCTTTTAAAATGACGGTTTCATTTCAAGATACTAATTCACAAAATTTGATTAAATAACTCTTCACTGGTGAAAGATAATATTTCAAATAGGAATCGCACAGGTGTGCACAGAAATAGGTTAAATATGTAATTTCAAGTTTAAAGATCCATCAACATATGCAGCCTGTCTTCCCAGTGGGCTTTCCCTTGAGGACACGTCTTCTAACTCTTCCCATACAGTTCACACCCTCAAACAGGAACATCTTCAAAGCTGTATGAGCTTAGATAATGTTTGAGATTTGACCTCCATTGTCTGTGCCACATCTGTGTTTGAAGGCTGAACAGAGCAAAGAGGGGGCCTTGGGAATTGGCATCCTGTAATCAGGATGTCATTTGTAATCAAATACCCACATATCTGTAATGCTAGGCAGGTCGGTAATGCTGGGTTGATAAATCTGAAAGCTAACCTAAATCAACGCAAAACCGCAGTGTGCCTCTTAAATAAGTCTAAGTTAAAAAAAAAATACCCATTGAAGTTTTTTGTAAAACATAAAATCTTTGGCGAGAAAGAATTCCTAGTAAAGAGAAATTAAACATTCCGTGTATTTAATTTTAATGTTATGACATATATTTGAAAGACTATTTACAAGAAAATGTTAATGGTTGCACATGTACACATTACTTAGACCTGAATCTGGTCATTGCTGTCCCTCTGTGTTTATACCTAGTCAGGGAACAGATATTCCAGTTTAGTTTCAAAGAATGCTTTTCAGGAGGAATGTAGGTTTTTTTCCCCAAAGCCCAGCCCCCTCCTGCTGTCTTCATGTTTAGTGAAATAATCTTTAAATGCAAATTTATTTGTTTTCAGATCAATTTGTAAATGAAATGCCTTGAGGGAATGGTATTTGAACAAATGCAATGAACATGGCAAGCTATAAGAATGGAATGAACAAGCTTATCTTGTGCCTCATAACAGGTTTGTTTTTCAGTTGTGACTTTTGTATAGGATCATTCTTAATTTAAGCTTTACAAGAAATTCACTAAGCTTTGTTAAATAATGAGAAAGACTTGATCAACATGTGTAGGCGAAATAATAAATACTTTTACAGAGTATTAAGTTTTAGACAGTTGTTGCAAGATAAATGATTAGGTAATATGTTTATTTACATTTTTGGGAATAAAATAGACATTATGTAAGAGGTTTTTTTTTTCTTTTAGTGGTTTTGTGCATTGATGGACAGCCAGACTATCAGAGGGCAGGTAAGATCTGATCTTAAGTCACCAGGGTGTGAGTGTGAACATCTACTGTGTGCAAATGTGTATCAGTGTTTTCTTCTTTACACAAATTCTCATTACACAAAGTTGACTTTACATAAAGAATTCTGAAAGAAATTGGCACTCCAAAAAAAAAAAAAAAAAACCCCAAAAGTTTCTTATGTAGAACAGACATTTTCATTTCATCATTTTGGTTATTATCATGGTGCAGTAATTAAAATGTGTCATGCATTTTATGACTTTTGTGAAATAAAGATGTAACAGTCACAAGTAGCCAAAAGTGTTTGCGTCATAGACAAAGAGCTGTATTGATTTTATATGTATAACTCTTAAAGGAACCACGGCAAAGATAATAATCATATTTACAAGTAGAAAAAGGTTATTTAAGGACAAATAAATTAAAAGTTATTGATGATTATCTATTTTTCTGTTATAGACACTTCTGAATGTTGCTTATATTTTTCATTGCAGAGATAGACCTTTGTGAAAAAGTACCAGGCTTTGAACCCAATGGAGCACATCTGTCTTCTGCTGGTGACAAAATTATGGCCTATGTCAATTGGACAGGGCCAAGCAAACCACCGATGTGTCTTATGAGGTTTTCAACATGTGAATCCTGTCGACTGCGTGTAACACCTTTGTCAACATTTCAGTTCTATCAGTGTGCCCCCTCAGAAAATTATCTACGCTTTGATGGATGGTGTGCTCCAGGGTATGTTCTTCAGTAGCATTACCATTCTTCAGAAAAAATATTTGGCCTACCTGTCAGAGCTACCGATGTTCTGTCACCCCAGGCAGTCTCTTCGATCTGCTCGTGCTGACCTCTCTCATGAATTAGAGACAAGAAATTTTTGTCAACACTCCTTCCCTGGCCTTGTATTTCAAGCGTAAAACACCAATTCATCCCCTACCTACCACCATTCTTGTTTCTTATTTTGTGGGCACAGCAGTCTGAGCTCACCTACACATAGGAAAATTAAGTTATCATCATGATCATGAATGTGCAGGGTAGTAAGCTTGTTTTTCGTTGGACATGATGTTGCTAGTCATGTTATCTTACTCATGATCAGCTAGGCAGAATTGCTGAGATAAAAGGCAGCTACCTAGATTGCTGCCACACTTGATTGCTAAAATATTGAACCTTTTTAATTTTGGTTTCCAGATGCACCTACCTACACTTATATGACCGAGACTACAGCAATCAAACTGCGAGGTCTTACAGCAATGAAACCATTTTTGAAGACTATGTGACCCAGTCACGATTCCTCTATGTCATTGCCTGTGCCAACAAGAGTGTCGAAAACAGAATATTCATGAAGATTAACATTTCCTCAGAAGGTAAGTACTTCGACTTACTTATAATCCAGAATAATAAATAACTGATCAGTCCACTATCATGTTTGTGAACTGGTGGTGCAAGGAGTGCACAATGATAATAAAATATGTTTATCTCAGACATGGTGAACCATTTAGAATGTTATTGAAAATATTTGTTAGAACTTAAATGTGTACACTGATGAGGTCTGTGCAGTTACATTTTCTGGTTTGTTTGATAATTTTTGTTACGTTCGTCTCTTATGCTGGGTGGTGGTGTACCAGGGTTTTTGATTCCAATGGCAAATGAAACAAACTGTGCCTCTGGTTTCCATCAACTAAAATAATAGGTCATTTTGTAGAAGAGAAATAAAAAACTGGACATTAAAGGGCCAAGTCATTAATTTCTGTTAATTTAAAGATCAGAAATGGAAAACAGCCATGGAAATACGAGACTTGAGAATAATTAGAAACTAAAGAATAGAAATCTGATGTATTTAAGGATCTAATGTACGCAAGTCTTGAAACTTTTTCCCTTGTGGCACCCGTGATGACTGCCTGCCCCAACCCCATTCCTCAACTTTGGTAAACCACAGGTGCTGGAATAAACTGTTATTATTTCATCTTTCTGTTATGTTAAGGAGAAAAATTTTAACAAAATTTAGATTTCTATGACTCCATGATGTTAATTTTTCTTTTCAGTGAAATCTTCTTTCTTTCAAGCCACTTCAACTGATGTGGGGAAAAAATATATATTTACATCTCCATTTTTCCCAAACGAATATGCTCTTAATTCAGAAGTATACAAATACATATTTCTTTGTGCCTCCCAAGATGAGTTCATTACTATTTCGTTTGATGACTGGCAGTTGGCAGATACCTCTTCTCTAGCTGTGAGTATTTTCTTGGTTTTGGAAAAACATTTCATTAAAATGTTACCTTTTATAATGGAGTTGTTTAAGATTATGAAAGTTGTTTAAAAGAGAGGAACATTTTCTTAGCAGGATTGATATCAAGATGAAATGAACAACTCAGATGAACTGGTTTTGGTAGCATACATTATGGGTTGAAAGTATATGAGATGTGATGCTTCAATTTCTTTCTTCATTAACTGGCCATAATTGACTCTTAAGAAAAATAAGATAATTGTGTGAAGTATAAATTTTCAAGTGTTGACTTAAAAGGAAGAGTAAAGACATTTGTAAAAAGAATAGAATTAGTGATTGTTTAATTCCATTAATTAATTTTTTCTGGTTAATCAATAGAGAAATAAGATCACTATGGGTGTCAGCTGGAATCTTTTTTTTTTCTTTCAAATTGTAAACACTACTTTTACGTTAATTTCAACCAGTTAGAGAACAAACATCTTGGAAAAGACTGTTGAAAAATCTTTCCCTGATGAAATTTAAATATCTGCTTTCACTGTATTTATATTATTTTTAGCAAATTAAAGCATGCAAGATTATGAGATGGTGTGATGGTGTATGTTTTGTATCAGTGTAAAGTACCTTGAGCTTGCCTTTGTTGGTGAGGTAAACTACTGCATAAATAAGCAGTATTTATTTTTGGAATAAAATATAGGAATGCTTATGTATGTGCAAGTATGTGTACACAGTCTCTCATCATGTATATAAATATGAATTAAAAACAAAACTTTATTTTGCTCCCAATCCTTATTTGTGCTATTATATGCATACCTGTGCACATACATTCTTTCACACACACATATATCGATAGGCCAGTATTAATTGGCACAAATGCATATATATGACACTTTCATCTAATTACAGTTTGATAGTGCCAATATTGTTGGCCCAGTTAAAGGATCAAGTAGTCGACCCTGGATCATCTCCAATAGCTTTCAGCTGGTGATGACGTTTAACACTGGATCATACTCTTTTGGAGACCACATTGGCTTTAAGGCCACATACTCATTTTTCAAAGAAAAAGGTTTGTCATCATTTTGCTCCTTTAGGTTACTCAAATTGATCTAAACAGCCATTTCCTTATCTGGCATATAAAGCAGGTATTGTGGTTAATTCTTCAAATTTTGTCTGAAGTAAATTGATACAAACCGTAACTAATCCTGACTATACTGTAAGGTAACCATTTGTGATGCTAATTGGTGATTGTTTTTTTTTGTTTTTTTTAACAGATCGTTATGACATGCCAGCTGTTGTTACAAGTAAGTTTTATTGTATGCACTTCTCTTGCTCTTATTCATTTTCATCTTTATGTAGGGAGGTTCTATGACATGAAAACGTACTACTATAACTGTGTAACTTTTGCGATACCAAGTCATCACTAGGAGAGCTTACAGGGTCTGTCTTATGAAGTTTAACTCCTGTTGCACATTAATCTGTTCATTGTATGAAAGTGAAGTATTGAACTTTTGTGTTCTGTGCTGTATTGTATTCTTCAGTTTAACTTTCCCCCCTACAGATTGTGGTGACTGGATAACTGACAGGGAAAGTGGAATCATTTCCTTCAATCCCACATTCAATGGACGTGACTACTATGACTGTCTCTGGGTTATTGAAAAACACAAGAGTTATGATGGAGTCGTGGTGAAAGTTATCAACTACAGCATATCAGGAACAGGTATTGTTTATTCCTGAGCATTTACATCAGTGATAAAACAGAATGTGTACATTGTTACATTGCAATACTAACTTTTCATTGTCTGCAAATATTCATTGAGATGCCCCTCTAATGTATGTGTGCCTGTATATGTATGTATTGTTTATGTTTACATGCTAGTCTAATTATTTAACCTGTAGTAGATGTGGCGGGAGGAGTGTGTTTGCACCCCACTTTCTGCATAGTACACCCTCTGCAGTGCTAGCTGCACTGTGGGCTAGACATCCATCAGGTATAACATTTTGTGGCTGTGCTCATGTTATCTCCAAAGAAGTATGCGAATGTGTGCTATGTGGTAGGACATCACAGTTACCCTGGTGTTTAATCAACTCACATTTTACTTGTTACAAATGCACCTGTAATTGATTTTTTTCCTTGAGCATAAACATTGTGCTGGTTTATCAGTACTATCCTGTACCTAAGCAGGGGTGCAACTGATTTTAGCACAAAAGAATACTGTAAATATAATGTTTTTCAGCAGCATTTATTATTAATTGATTCTGAGAGGCTGAAGGGATTGGCTCTCCTTGAGTTTGTTTATGTTTTGTAGTCATGCTTCAACTTGGATAAAGTGTTAGACTTTCATGTTTACATGTGATTCTGCTGTGTTTTCTTCCTCTTCTGGTTTGTAACAGGACTTTATATAATGTTATTTTTAAGTGCAAACTGTTCGGATCTATTGGCTGGATTCAACTGCATCATGCTTCACTCGCTTCAGCAGCGACCTTGTGCTGCATTGAATAAACTGAAGTGATGATCACCCTCTTCCAGTTTCATTTGATAACATTTCTTCATATTCTCAAGATTACTCAATATCTTCCCAGTATTCTCCTGATGTAACTTACCTTATTCTCTGGAGTCGTTATTGTTAAAAGCTACAGTGATGAACCTTTATTGCTGGAACGCACCAAGTCCTTGCATTGTTCTTCGTTTTACTATTTCGTGATTTTGTTCAGCGCAATGAGTCAGCCTTTGGCTGAGATATTGTGTTTTATAAATTCCCACATATTATTATTTCTATTAATAATTATATTTTACTTTGAAAATACATGTTTGCATGTCCAGATTGTCTGCCTTTATAACAGAATAGAGTGTTTCTTATTTGCAGGTATGTATAACAGTCCCTATCAAATCAATCAGCTGGAGATCCGAAGTGGTCTTACTTCAGTAGGTCATATTGAGGAAACAGCTAATCCAAGCACAAACCCTCGAGACACACCAGGGTTCAATACTTTAATTTCAAGAGAAGGATTTTATGTGCGCCTCAAGGGACACTACAGTGGCTCGAGAGATTTTGTACTCGCCTTTGCATCATTCAAGACAGGTAATCATTGATTCATACGAACATGCACAACACTAAAAAGTTATAAAAGTGGTCTCTCTTGGTATCTTCTTTGCTCCAGTGTTTCGTTGGGATGACAAATTAGGTGGGAAAAGTCCAGTGTTGTAAAGATTTGTAATAAACCAAAAGTAGTCATTTTAATACCAATCACACACAAATCCCTTGGCTAGAAATGAGAAAACTATTAAAAACACTAAAGAAATAAGTGAAGGGGGTGGGGTAGTCCTAAGAGTGACAGTCCTATCTTGACAAAAATGTCAGAAACAACTGTTTATGTTTCCTTTGCAGTTGTAGATTCAGTTTGTAGATATATCTCACTCCTCTCATTTTTCAGACAACTGCAAAAACTTGTTTCTTTGCGACAATGGAATGTGTATTCCTTCGTATCTCAGATGTGATGGTATTGATCACTGTGGGGACTATTCTGATGAATCATACCTGTTGTGTGGTAAGTCTTTTGGCAAATGTTTTCTGAGTTTTAAATGTGGATAATTTGAGTCAACATTTTCTTATTCATGACAGCTGAAATGCCAATTTCAGTAGGCCTGAGTGTTTGCTGCTAAAAGCAGTTAGACTTCAAACTTCCTCAAGAACTATGTGCTTGGGAAGAAACAGCTATTTTCAAAAGTGGAATGAATTTTCTATAGTGTTAAATGTCTTGAAATAATTTTTTATATGGCACTATGACTGAGTTAATTTTTCATTCATTAAACCTATGTATGTAAATAAAATATTTCAGAAATATATGTGTAAGTGTAGTTCAGACACAAGCAGAGATGAGTAAAGAGCAAATGCACTTGCAATATTTTATACAATAATGACATCTGTAATCCCCTAGTATAGCTGTTGTGATGCAGTGAATTTTGCAAGCTCCCAACCATATGTAAACGTTTAGTATGAAGAAGCTTTGTGATAAATATTTCAGTATCTATTATCTCCAGCAAAAGTAATAATGTTCCTTTGAATTTTAGGGCCAACTACTTCCAATGGTGGATCAGGAATCCAGTATGGTAGCACCCTAAGTGTGGGCATCATTATACCGATTGTGGTGTCTGTCTTTCTTTTGGTTGTCATCTGCCTTCTGGTCATCTTCATTCGGCGCTGTCGTAAGCTGTCCATCGAAGCTCACCGATCTCGCCGGTTCGGTCAGCATGTCAGCACCATCAGTGGTACAGTCAGCAGCCGCCAGCGTATGTAAAATGTCTGCGTAAATCATTCAAACCTTGGTATCAGAACATGACTTGTTTCAGATAGTCATTTTTGGAACTGTGTTTCCATTACTCTTATGGGAATAATTTCTCATTCTGACATACCCAAATCCTGCATACTTTCCCTAAATAATTTTTTTCAAACTGTATAACATCTACATATCAAATAAATAGGTCACTGTAATATAAAAGATGGTCAGCAGCAATTATTTTTTTAATTAACCATTGAATAATAATTCAGATTCATCAGGAAAATGCATTGCCTTTGTTTAGCCACACAGTTAAGAAAAGGGTTGGAAAATGAAGCGTTAAAGACCACTTTTTTCTTGAGGTCTGTGTGGAATGCCAATCTCCTTCACTATCTTAGCTTCCCCAACCCTTTATGGCTGGGGGGTGGGGAACCTTTTTCTCTTCAAAGGTCCATTTGGATATTTGTAGCATCATTCGCAGGCCATACAAAATTGCCAACTGGAAAATTAGCTTGCTATATTTAATGAAACTTTTATATAGCTCATCCTAAAAGGATGGCTAGAAATGTTTTGCTAGTACCACATCGACTAATTTCATTATTTTAAAATGTATGTTATTATTATGACTCAGTATAACTTTATGTTGCTATGAAAAAAAAACCCCAGATTTAATGAATTTCAAGTCCTACCTGAATTGCTTTGGCTGGGCCAGACCAAATGATTTTGTGGGCCTTATGTGGCTTGCAGGCCAGATGTTTCCCACCCCTGTTCTGTGGAGTTGGGTACCCATTCTGGACAGCTGGGTTGAATGGGGAAAGTTGCTGTGCCACACAGGTTTCAAACTGGCATGCTGTGGGGTTGATTGTCAATGTTCTAGTGACTCATTTATTCTTTTCCTGACATAGAATTGTTAATCTACTCATGCATCATGTATGTTCAGAATTCCAATACAAAAAATTGTCTTATTTCTTATAATAGAACTTAGCGGTTCTATCAGCAGGATAGGGTATTAAAAAGTTCTTACACTGGGAATTTATATACCAGCATTTCTGATACCAAGGTTTGACTGTACGTAGATAGGTCCCCTTTCTTCAAGACGTTTTATAAATTCATTATACAGAGTTTTGAAGAAACTTTTTATCTTGCATGGGTGCAACAGGCTTAGTATTCATTAGTGAATTTGCCAAAACACTTTATTTTAATGTGTTGAGCAATTAAGCATTTTACCTTGAAAATGGTGATTAATTGCCCATGTGAGCAGAGCTTTACGCTGGCAGCTGAAAATACGCTTGTTCTAAGATGCTAGTATCAGAATTTACAGGTTTTGTCTGTCTGACATTTCAAAAAATGTGTGTACATGTGTGTGTCTAGAAGCCAGTAATCACACTGTCAGGCTTTCAGGCTTTAAGAAGTGTGATGGAGAATAAGCTGTTTTGCTCTATGTTTGTTCTGTCACCAATAGAACTTACAGACTATTGATGAAGCATTTTCATATGCAGGTCATAATAGGAGAAGAGGTCAGGGACCTGGAGCAACATTCGAACCTCCACCTGCTTATGATGATGTTCTCCATTCCACACCTATTGGCTATCTGAATATGGTGAGTAACTATGTTACAGTTAGTGTTTAGGAAAAGATGCATTACAGTTTAATTTTAAAAGATGGAATGCTTAGGAATTAATGGAATAATGTGCAGCCCATTTGCAAAGTCTGTTGCACTAAGCATGTAACTTACATTTATTGCATTAATGGTTTGGTTTTTCATTGAGGGGAGCATTTGTGGAACAATTTTCATCTTTAAAATTTTGTTGTTAAACTGCAATGACAAGAACAAACTTACTGTTAATGGTTGTCATGGTTGCAGGCCTTTTCGGATCGACAGTCAAATCCTCTGACTGGATTGCTGGAGCCACCCAGCTACGAGGAAACCATGACCCCAACAGAGTCATGTCCCCCAAGCAGTTCACATGACCTGTCCTCAGACTCCAGTTCTCCAGAGACTGTTGCCCACTCTCACTTCTCCTCTTCTTACTCCAGTGACGACACACATCCTGGTGATGATCATCATCACGAGTATCAGGATCAGTTGCACAGCATTAACTCTGTGTCATCATCAGACGCTTCCAGTGAAGACATGGACCATGCTAATGCATGGCACAATGCGAGGCTTAGTCCTGGGAATGTAGCATTGACGCCTAAAGGGACTGTTGAGCAGCCCAATTCCCGTCGAAGCATTGCAAAACCGGTGGATGAGAACGTTTGCAGTGTTGAAGTGCCACTGAGTGAGTGCCCAAGCAACAAACAACTTAACCACAAGCATAATAAGAAAGGCAGTCAACAAGCAAATGAGGAAGACTTAAACCAGATTACGCCATCCATAATGAGCTCTGCGAGAGATTTGGAAAATACAAGGAGATTCTCACAGGCAGCTATAACAGAGGACCCTTCATTGGGCACATTTTGTCATGTTGAAAACTCTCCTGTAATTTGTGTTCCCCCAGTTGTACCTAGTGACACACCCAGACTTCCTCAAACTGTGGATAGTAGCTGCCGAGGAGATAGAGATGTTCCTAAAATGGGAATTTTGTCTGCTCAGTGTGGCACAGATGCAGACATGCTGCCCTCAAGGCAACGAGACCCGACACCTCAGAAAAGATACACTCGTAACCCCAATGCTTCTGAGTCAAAGCAGCCAAGACTAGATGCAGAAGGCAGAAAGGTCCATGATGGAGGAAAAAGGAGGAATCTTGGCAAGAATGGTCACACACCCTACAGCCTGTTAAGTCGTTCCATGGTAGACATCAGCAGACAGGAAGAAGAAGTTAGTGTGAAGCCACTTCAAACCACTAAAATGCTGAGTAAATCAGTTGATAACATACAACACGCATTACCAGATGGGCAGTCTGTGCACAAAAGAAACAGACTAGATTATGGTGGCGTGGCAGATGATTCTGCTTTGTCCCCAGGCCACTGGAATGAAGCAGCAGCTTTGCCTGAGCGTTGTGTACCTTTTGAGAGAGATGCCGGCAGGGATCATGCCCTGGATGGGAAAGATGGGGCAAAACCAATACCTCGTCCCAGAAAATCTTTATTACGCAAAAATAAGTCAGGGTCAGACGTCGGATCCTCATGAGAGGTCAAAGATAGATAACTCTCAGCAGCAGCAAAGAAAGGAAATGCACAAAGACCAGACAACTCTACAAAAGATGAGCAAATCCAGAAGTCAAGGTCAAGCATGTCTAGTGAAGGAAGAAATATTCCACACCCTATGAATCACAGGCACATGCATGATGTAGCCAAAGATGGACAAAACAATTCTCGATCTGAAAGGTCTTCTCCAGGATATGAAGGTGCCTTACCGTCTGGTATGAGAGAGAGGCAAGATGGATCTCAGCCCAGATTCAGTCCTCCTGTGAATTCTTTCAATCATGGCAGACAGGAGACCGGGAGGAGTGGCATCGACAAGTGGCCAGAATTGACACAGTCAACTGGAAATGCTTCAGACCAAAACTCAAAGAAACTGCCAGGTCAAATGAACAATCATAGTCATGATATGCTGCCAAGAAATATGCAGCCTAATTCATATCAGTATGAAAGGGAGCATTCTGGTCAACCACCCAGAGATGCAGAACCTCGTAGTGAGAGCTCAGGAGGAAGGTTGAAAAGCTCAAGGAACCCTGCAGGTCAGAACAGTGGTCCTGCCCTTGACAGACCACCTCAACAAGGTGATAATAGAAATCCATGGCCTGATTTGCCACAGCATGCAAGATTGCCTTCTGGACAGAATAGGCCTCAAAAGCCTAGAGATTCATCTGGCGAATTCAGTCATCGTCGTGACAGGCCACCTCAACAAGATGGAAGAAGTACTTGGTCTGATGCATCACAGCAGCACAGAATGCAGCCTCATGATGGGCGATCACGTCCACACAGAGAAGTAGCAGCTGAAGACCAGTTTGGTAACAACAGTAGCAGACCATCTAGACAAGGTGGTGAAGGCCCTCCACAATCAGAAGGATTTCACTATCCGAGGGGCCAGTTGCACGAGAAAGCACCTCATTCGTCCAGAAACACAGCAGCTGTCAATGAGAACAGTACGCACAGAATGGGGCCTGCAGCGCCATCTGCATGGGGACAACCTGACAGCAGAAGCGCAGCTAGAGGATTACAACAGGCAGCGGGTGGAATAAGCCAAGGCAACCACTTTTCTGGGCATAATAGACCCATGGACTCTCGTTTGGTGCAGCCAAATTCAAGCAGAGATGGGCATGTAAGTTCCACAGCAAAGGCCAGATATAGCAAACCTGGCATTGTGCATGATACTTCCACAGGTTCGCCAAAGGACTATGCAAATGGTGAGTCAAGGAAAGGTGCTGTATCAAATAGAGAAGGACAGGCAGAACCATTTCATCCAGATAATGCATCTGTTTGTTTGCAGCTGGAAGATAGCAAACCAGGAGACATGTTTGTTTGACAATGAATGTACTATTTCTATGGCACAAGGCCACTGTAAATACACCTGCATAAAGTAGATGCCACACTATGTAAATGTCACTCTAAAATGTTTGCAGCTTAGTGCTTCAAAGTAAACAACACAGAATGTAGACATGTAGAGGGTATGGGTTAAATGTAGCTTCGATCCTAAATCCTTGTACTTGTGTGTGAATGCATGTGTAAATATTGTAATGCATGTTTCATTAACGAGGCTAATTAAAAAAAAAAAACAAACATATTGTTTATAGGAAGCTCACACATTCATATGCAAGTACATTTGGAATAAGGTCTAAATGAAGTTATATATGTACAAATGGAAAGATGTCTCTTTTTCCTGTGAAGGTGCCTTTATTTGAAAAAAAATTTTGTTTTTATATATATATAGTTATGGCATTTGGTGGTGCAAGAGAGGCACAAGAATGGACAAATCTGGGCATCCATTGTCCATTCACTTTGCAAGATCATCACATAATAATTCTACCCCTTTTATTGTTTTGGGCTGTGAGGCACATCGAGATTGTGCTGTATAAGGGCTCTTTAATAATAATAAGGCAATTTTATAGTAAGATTGTATTTAGCAGACAAAGGGAATCTCCACTTCTCTCAAATAAAAATATAAACAAAATCACTTTTGTTTGGTACAGATTGTTAATAATGTAACATGCTAATAAGGAATGTATTAAATTTACAGTATTATAATTTTATGATTCATCATGGTCTTTAGTCGTTTAAAAGTAACATTTTAGCCAGTGGCAGGCATGTTTTATGTGGATAATAAATAGCAGATCATCTTGATGATGCAATAACCCTAGATAACATCTCCTTCATGCATGCCAGTAGTGAATCATCTCTGTTCAGATTTTATTTTTGGCAATCTAGTTTTTTTGGTAGTCCAGTAATGCATTCCATAATTATTTGTTATAGTCAAGAAATGTGTCAAAATTTAACTGGAATTTTCTTGATTGTTTTTTAACTTTCATATTGTGTTTGTACTCCAATTTCAAATAATATATATATTTATACATTTTTCTAACATATATAAAAGATGGTAAAGTATTGCCATTTCTTGCTTGCTGAAGATGGACTAAGAGATGGACTCTCATGTCTTGAAGCAAAGAAGCCCGTATTATTCCAAATGTATTAGAAAAACCTCTTTAACACCTTCCTGATCATGACCCCCTCAAGACCTAACTTTTTTTTACAGACATATTTTGTTGCCTCCCCAACCCAGCTTATGACTGACACTTTGTGCTTTACTACTATGCTGTTTTTTTTTTTTTTTGAAGTTGCCTGTTGAAAAAAAATTAAGTATATTTTAAAATAAGCTGCTTCTGGCTGCTTGCCTTATTTTACAATTTACTAGAGAAATGAATGTAAAATAAGTACATTTTGAAAGAGACTGCTTGTTCTATGGGTCACCTGTCATTTTGACCCGAACTGTGTTGCTCCAGTTATAGCTACTCTATTGTTGTAATGCTGAAAGTCAAATCCATCTAGACCTGAAAGATGGTAGGGTTATGTATCAATGTAAAATATTATCAACAGAGCCATGCGTTATTTGAAAAAGTTCAGCTACCATCTCACTAAGCAAAAACACATTCAGAGAACAAATTACACAATGGTGCTCACCATGGTTTTCTTTTTAATCATTGATTTTTTTTGTGTGTTTTTTTTTTTTTTTTTATCAATTATTAAAAAAATTGTAATTATTCTTCAGTTTGGAGGATCTGATCAAATTATGTGCATATATATTTGATGAACCAGGTGTTACACCATGGGCATTCATTTAGCCTGTGCCTGGTCGATTCAACTTTCAGTTTGGGATACCCAAACTAGGACGTATGGTTATGACAGGGTTAATATAACCAAGGGAATATGGTTTTGGTTGAAATGACCAGTGCCCGCTCATTATTGTCTTTTTACCATTTTGCGCACATCAGTTGATTGTGCTTTATTAACAGTCTTTTGCAGGTCACGTCTGTCAAAATTATTGTGACTGACTAGGCGCTATTATCATGTTCAAAAATATAAATGGTGCCTTTTAAGAGAGCCTCTTCATTTACATGTATTGATTTCTCTTACCTTTATAAAGAAATCTTCAATCAAGTTTAACAATGGCAGAATAAGATGACCAAGTCAAAGTGAAAATGACAAAAATGCTCTATGATATGGTTTTCAAGAGCATTTAGTTAAATTTTGAATGAATTTATAGGTGTTTGAAGTTAGGGTTCATGGAATAAAAGCAGACTGTTTGATCTACCTGCTAGGGCCCTTCTAAGTTAAACTCGATTTTGGTAGTTTCTAGGAAGTCTTAATCGTGAGTTTTTACTGTATTTTTCATGTAAAAAGCTACATGAAGAACTATATAGCTAATGGGTCATAGAGTATTGTTTACAGTATTTAACTATATTATTATTAATATCAGCATTTAACTATGTTAGTATTAATATCAATGTATCAAGAATAATAAAGTGGTGGGAACTTTGATCTTGTGTTACAGTTTACCATTTTGTAAAAATTTCTTTTGCCTATTGAAACTTTTATATTTGGTTGGTTTTTATAATAAAGTCAGCCTCAAAGTCTTCTTGATCTTTATGTTTTCACTTGTTTGAATTGGTAATAAAGGATGTCATTTAGGCAAAAATGTCTAGTTGGACACTTTTAAGAACTATGAACCTTCTCAATCTTAATAATGGAAGGGTGGTGGGGAGATAACTGCTCAGACTTCTTTGTAATAACTAAATGGTTGGGGGCCAAAGAGTTATATAAGTGATTGGGACTACCTTCCAAGTTGAATGACACTTGTTGTACAGGGCTTGTGCCCTGGTGGTGAGTGGGTGATCCAGTAGATCAACAGTAAAGTGTGCTCATCACCAAAACAGGATTGAGTTGATCTTCCTAGAAAAAGTCATTTCTCTCTGCATGTTGCACGTTTATACGACAGCTGGACTAATTATTTGATATAACCTTGTGCTAACTTTCCAGAAAACACCCAACAATTTTCATTTGAAGCTAAAGGCTGAAGTTGATATTTTAAAAGGTATTTTGAATTGCTTGCAGTTACAATAATTGTGATACTGTTGTGACAGAATGGAATCGTGTAAAATTCAAATGTATATTATATAGGTGTGTAGCAGGTCATGTAATAGACAACCACAATTAGGTGTTTTAATAAAAAGTGCAACCAAATACAAAGCCTTACAACCAATACAGAACACCACACTGTTTCTGAAATATGTAATTTTTATTTCCAAGCTGCAAGCAAGAATCTACATCTAAAAATAAATGCCTATTGCTACAACAGACATTAGTGCTGGAGGCTATTTTCATAAATTATTTTATATTTTAATTATTTGTTAGGATTGTTTCTTTCACTTCTGTATTAAAAGCTTGATGCAAATACACACCATTTTTTGTGTGTATAAATAACTTTTCTGTAATCCATTATCTTTTCTGAATCCATTAACAGTGCAGAAATCTGGTTTACTGAAATTTAAAATACTGTACACTGCTGACAGAGATAAAATTCAATATTTACTGCAATATTTCAAACACCTAAATATCATTTAAATTCTTATCAATCATGTTTATAGTTTTAGTGATTTTAATCTACAATTTTGCAAACAGATTTTTATTTGCACTTGTGTTTTTTGCCTCTGCCTGTAAGAGTGCAGTACAGACCATAGGTAAAAACTATGGAAGTGTAACTGCAGCCAGAAGTTGGTATCACATAAAAATTAAACTACACAGTAAATTTACAATCACACAAGAATTTGCACCAAAACAAAATGAGACTGTACAGTTCAGCATATATCTTCACCTTGTCTATTTTATATTTTAAAAACAATCAACAGACACTTAACAGTGTTTTATTTATGCTTTAAAAAGTAAAACTATATACAGAAGTGCATGCTGTGCACCAAAAAACCCTCAATACACTTGAGAAAAGATTACAATTGCTCGTTGAATCCATTACAGGCAAACAATGTGAAATCTGTCAAGATAAAGCTGTCATATTTGTTCTTTTCCTGCAATTACTAAAGGCCTTTAAACCATTTAAAAGTCTATATTTGATCTTTCTGTGAAAAATATTTATAATCTGCATCTCCTGAAAAGTGATGTACTTCATTTTTTCGATCATCTTAAATTTTTTGTTGCTGTTTAAGCTCCCTTTGCCAATAGAATGCTAACAAATAGGCTTCAGTGTTAAATCCAAATCATCTCAGTGACTGGAATTCCCTTCATCTGTCATCCAGGAAAGAATATTTTCCATATCTTCTATGCTAATCTCAGAATTACTGTTTGTCATGGATTCTGTGTCAACTGAACTGGAGGAATCAGAACTGTACCCAGTATCTGAAGAACAGAAGACATCATCCAAGTTCAAAACTTCTGCCTCCATTTTTGTGTGGGTCTTGCAGTATTCACCTTCGACTGTTGTGGGCAGCTTAAAACCGCAAGAGCTCTGCCATGCTGCTGCAGTGGGAATGAGACAGGCTGCTGTCAATACATAATCCTGGTGCTTTGTGTGTTCATCTGCAATGTCATTGGTTTCAGTGGAAAGCTGTGAGCTGGACATAGGCAAGATCTGACTTTCCATTAATTGCGAATCTATTGTGTAAGTGTCACTTTCTAGCATTTTTGATTCTTCAGCATCACTAGTGCTTAAAGCTTCTGTAGACCCTTCCAAAAATCTATCCATTAGTTCAAAACCTGACCCTGTTTCAAAATCAAGATCTAAGAAATCAATCCCCACGTGGTCATTCATTTGAAATTTTGGTTGATCAGCAGAGACTGCAGCAGCATTTAACAGAGAACCTGAGGCTTGAGCAGGCACCAGTTCAGCCTGAGGACTACAGACAGGAGCAATGTGTTTAGTGTACAAGGATTCTTCCATTTTTACTTTATGTAAGCTGTCATTCCCCAAAATCTCTTCTGGTGCTCCAACACTGCAGACAATCTGTGGAGCTTCGTTTGCTGTTTGCATGGCCATAGCTTCTCTCTGTTTTGCTCCGAGGCTTTTCTTCATTAAAAAATTTAACATCTGTTTTTTACATTCAGGGTTTAAAGTTTGCACAGGAACTGATGTTTGCTGAGAAACTGAGCTAGCTGTTGAAGACAGTGAAGAAGGCAAAGTAGAAGATACAGAGTGAGAAGGAGAGAGTTTTAATTGTTTTACTGGACCAGAGTACTCAGTGAGGTCTTTAGCGAGTGTCTCTGTATTGCGTGTGCGTTTACCTTGTAGAGGTGATGGCTTGTGTTTTTGATTGTCTTGTGCATTCTGATTTTGCAAGATTTCTGTGACATCAAGCTGCTGCAAACAGCCAGTAAGACAGTTTTGTAGATCCTTAAAAATACAGGGATTGACAGAGATGCTATGCTCTTCCATCTTGCGACGAGCTTCAGCAATCATTGCATGTGCATTGCTAACCTGTCGGAGAATGCTGCTGAAGGATGTCATGAGGAAGACTTCATTATATTTGCCTGCCTTCCACAGTTCTATTTCTTCCCTGATGTCACTGGGAAGTTTCCCCTTCTTTCTCAAGTGCTGCTCTAGACACTCAAACTTTACTTTCAAAGTGTCCTTGAGTCCTTTGGGTTGGCAGTGGGGTTTTTCCAGGGAAACCGGCAGGTGCTGTCCCACCAAGCCGGCTTGCACTGGGCTCCCCACACTGCTTCTTGTCCCTTGGCCTTTCCTGCTGCTAGGCGGGACAATTCCCTAACAGCAAAGTCATACCAGCATTTCTCACTGGTGATGGGCTCCCGGTGGGATCCCAAAATAGTGTCCGTAGGTGCCGAAAACAGGCACTGGCACTTGGCACTCATGGCTGTGCAGAGAACGCTTTCCTGTCGTCAGGAAATCAAGATCGCTGGGATTGCTTCCCCAAAACTGGCACAATGGCGCAGCAGAAACACCAAGAACACTTGGAAGATTGTTGTCAACCACACGACTCTGTGAAGAACGTACCGCAGGGCACTTTGAAGAACGCTCAGAAGATCGCTTAGTCTCTTGTATCGTCAATTTACCGCAGCCCAATAAACCATCAAGTATGGCTGAATTGGAGCCTAGCAGGACACTTCCACTTAGAAGCAGCCAAAACAAATCTTGGAATGTGAACTGGATTTGCTGATTCTCAGATGAAGCCTTTTGCTGCAATGTTTGGGAAAATGCCTTCTGAGGAATCAGCTTCCAAAAACCAGATTGGGCCTCTATGCCATTATCAATGACATGTTGACTCTGCTCATTGGCATGCTTTTGGTAGGCTTCGTCTAGCTGAAGAATTTAAACTCTTTCTGACAAAACTGCTTGTGTTGTTGCTGAGCTGAAAATTGTTGGAGATCTTCTTTGGCTGGGTGTTGGTTCTGGTCTTCCCCTAGCCCCAGAAGGGGCGGGGATGAGATGTAACAAAATCCATCATGTAAAGAAGGAAAATTATCCTCCTCATGGACGTATTCTTGTCTCAGCTGTTGATGAAACTGCTACAACCTGTAATCACAAATTTTATGTAGCACTTAGAATTCCAAATCAACAATTTATTTTACCATCGATATTCATCTGTACAAGTTATCTATGTCTCAAGTAAGCATAATAAGCAAACTTTAATACATGTGCACAGAAAGACATTTACTTTTACTTGAAAATTAGGTAAAACGTTTTTCTTACCTAGAGGCCTGAACTTTTTTTTGTGCTGATCAGTTTTATTTTTTTAAGAGTTTCTACGACCAAGACTCTTTTTTAATCTTTTTTTAATTATAGCACATTATAGTGCAATCACTTAAATACAAGAGTAAAATTTACTTAACTATAACAATAGCACTCTCCCACACTTACTCTCACTTGTTTTCTCTCTCCTGCACTCTCATGTTTTCCTTTATCTCTCTCCCTCTCTCACACACAGACACATAAACAGGCCTCCACTTTCCACTCCTGCCCCTTATTTATGAATTAGTTTAGGACAACAGAAAACATTCATTATATAAAGGAATATATCAGGTTCATATGATCTGGCATTTTTATATAGACATTATAACTATATATGCATTACAAGATTACAGAGAATGCACTATCTGCTGGCATTTTCAATAATACAGATTATAGGTCTGAACTTTATGAAAAGAAGAATGCAAAAGTTCCGAGATCAGATTTACTAGGAGAGCTTTATAAGATAAAGATGCTCCACAGCCTAGTTCGGTGTGCAGATCCTAGGCTATATACTTTCCTGTGGAACTTCACTCCCAACCACCACCACCCCCTTTTCTTAACAGCTATTATATAAAGTTTGTGTTTTGTGTGTGTGTGAAGACTCATGCAAGTCTCTTTCCCCCAAAAAAGTTCAGTATCAACGCTGAGGGCAAGGGGAATCTACGAACGGTGCGGAGGGGAACAAAATTAGCATCCTAACATGGGGAGGGAGGGGATCAGAAGTTCAGTTCTTCAATGGCATTCATTTCAGGTCAAATCATTCATGTTAATGGAAATCGCGATAGATCTTATCATATCACATTTGAATTCACAATTTCAGGAATAACATTGCACCTATACCAAGCTACATGTATATATTTTACCTTCATGTGGCGTACGTGTGGCATATATATATATCTTCTTTTTTGTTTTTTGACCAGTGTGGTTAAACCAGGACAGGTACCCAAAAATAAATCACGCATGAACATTAATATACCGTATTAAATAATGAGCAGATTGTACATACAGTTCTCTTATGCATTGACCATGCCAACGCCACGACTATGTGATAAATGAGAGATACATATGTACCTATACCAGAACTTTTAAGTTTTTAACTTTTTAAAGTAGGTTTTTTTAAACCTACTAATTGTTTAAATACTATGGTTTTAACAGATTACGTTCGACAATATTGTTCTTATTTTTTTTTCTGAAATACTTACCTTGAATGTGAGAAAGACCGGCTAACTAAGAAGAACCTACAGACCTCCACAGAAAACGACACCTGCCGCTGTTCTCAGGGAAATGCGGGGTTGCACAAGTGCTGTGCAATACAGTATCGCAGGCTCGCTGGCAACCAATCAACACTGCGTGCGTCACACGAGGGTTAACCCAATCACGTGACCAACACTCAGTCTATAAATAACAATATCGTCATTACTTTTCCACCAATAGGAAAGTAGGGGGTTGACCACGGGCGTGAAGCTGCGTGGTATAAAAATATAACGATAAGACTGTGTTATATATATATAAGTGGTATATTCTGACACTCACATTTTTGTTACTGCAGATAGCTTTTTCAGCTGTGATTTATTTATTGTTAATTTTCGATCTATAACTTCATGTGTCCTTTACACGTTTTTGAAATTATTTGTGATCTTTAATACTAATTAATTCAGATCATCCCTAATTAAAACCAATTAATATTTCTTTGTTGCCAGAAGCGGTGTGTGAACAACAGGTGACATCTTACTTTTATTCTGACTGCAAGGTGCAAAGATCGAGGTCAACTGAGCTGAAGAACCGTGCGATAAAAAATAGTCTTTGATATGTTATCGCCTAATATAGCAATACGGTGTATCGAACGAGACAACGTTTTTCTCAGCATTGGGTGGATCATGCACTGAAAAAAAAAAAAACCAAACCCAACCATGTACATTCCCATTTTATCACAGATACATCCCCCACAGACTTCACAAAATGATCATAGGGATCACATGGGAAGCCTGTGCACACGTACCCCTCCTAGACCAAGAGAAGTAATAAAACAAAAATTTAATATTGTTTTAGCAATGTTAACGTTATGTCCCTTTGTTGGGTCATCTGGTGTTACTGATCATCGCTAACCTACAGATAACATAAATGTATAATATACAATAGCATTTTGATAAATGCAAACCAAACCTTAAAGGAAACTTTAATAAGGAACTGTGACATCCTTAGACATCGCTTTAGCATAGATAGAAAGCTGGACAATGATGGGGAGGGGGAGGGGAACAGAAAGTACTGTCCCTCGTCATGGAAACATCTGGATATATATATATAATCATGCAGTTTTTTTTCCCTCCCATTGATGTCCGAGAAAATACTGTGACGCCAGCTTAATATGGTTACTGTCAGTGACACATCAGGTTTTGCATAGTCCCGGACTAATTGTTTGACCCACGCATATGTAGTTAGTGCAGTCTGCATTTTAGAAGGTTTCAGGTTCGAGGCCAAGAGACGTTAAATAACGTCATTTAACGTCTCTGATCTGACGCACCGCACGCAGTCACACTTGAAGGGGGAGGGGTAGTGAGGGGGTTTAGTCCATGGGATGACACACGAACCGCTAAACAATATTTCTGATTTCTGAGAGAAAAAGAGATTTATAAGAGAGGCTACAACGGAAAAGGTTTTACTCACACTCTCTCTTACTTTTATCGCCCTGTAACTGATATTTTTACTTTGTAATTTAGGTTGATGACCACTATTTTCAATAACTTTATGCTTTAATGCGTATGAACATCAAGACACAAAGACAGCAAAGAGCTGTATTTTTATTTTATTTTATTTTTTTTTGTACATATATATACATGAAAAGCCTTGACATTTGAATGAAAAGTTATCTTGTTGTCGATAAATACCTGGACTGAGACATAGTTTTAAAACCTTTGTTTTGACTGTAAGATTGGTAATTCGTGCAGCATTATAATTATTAAAAGATGCTAAAAGAGAAAACATCTACCATCTTACTTTTAGCGCCCCTTACGTCGTATTTTTGCTGTATAGTTTAGGCTGATGACCCCTAGTTTTAATAATTGACTGCTTTCGAGTGTCATAGCTTTCCTTTACTATGATTTTGTAAATGCTGAACCCTATAGTCCCTATAGAGGCTGGCGTGCCCCCGGCAGATGGCAGGGGGGAACAGCGCCCACTGGTATTATACATACTTCACTGCTTACTGGCTGTTATCTTGTACCTCATCTTTATGTTGTTCAGTGTCTACACGTACCTCACTGTCTACTGGCTGTTATCTTCCATTTGCTATCTATCTTTGTCGTGATGCTGCGCGTTAATAAGCTCCCATTATCATTATTATTAAATAACTTGCAAAGGATAAACTAATCCAAGGGAGGTAAGCCACATAAAAGAAGTAGAGCTTGTTATCTCCCATTTTTTGTGTTTCGGTAGTGCGTTATCCGCAAAGTTTTTTTCGATACAGATATAAAGAATTAAATCTATAAACAAAATTGCAGGTTTCTCACAGTTTTGAATTGTTTATTTAATTTGTCTGTTTTTGTTATCTTTAGCAAAATGCATCCCGAGGAAAAGTTTAGTTTCCAAGTAAATCACGCTGGATTCACGGGTTGACTTTTTCTATTCATTTATTCCTCCTAGTCTTTCCGTTTCTATTCTGACGCTTTTCCTATGAAAGATCAAGTTATGTTTACACCAGATACACTGCTGTCATTAATTATAATAATTTCTTTTTACGATATCGAGTCGGTTATTAGCATGTGGGTGGTTTACCGTTACCGACAACCTAGGTTCTTAATTATAATACATGTATATAACACCACACACACACATACGCACTCACGCACGCACACACACACACACACGCACGCACGGAAAGAATAAAAACATAGAAACGGGAGACAAACTCACGAGTTAATGAAAAGAAGACATGAAAAGATTTTTGTTTTGCTAAAACCTTATGAGGATGAAACAGCATAAAAATTTTCTTTCAACAGAAAACAAAAGCGGAATAGGGCTTGTTTGCAAGTCCTTTATTTTACCAGAACATAAGCTGTAATAATGTATCGAATATAAATGATTCATTGTAACAAATAAACTCACTGCCGTTAAATACTGCCCATAGGTAAAGTATTTTTCTACGGCTTCAGCGGACATGTGGCTTCACATCCCTCAAGTTCAATCATGTTCGTGTACCTATGGTTAGAATCCCTGGTGGAGAGGTGGTTCTCTTTCAATGCATCGACTGGCTTGATGCCAAAGCTCTGTCCACTTCAGTGGCAGGCTGGGGGATTCAGCATGAGGCGGGCAGGACCCCTTGCCTGGCACCCAGTGGCAGGCTGGGGGATTCAGCATGAGGCGGCAGGACCTTGCTGGCACCCAGTGGCAGGCTGGGGTTCACCCAGTGGGCACCCAGTGGGGGCACTTTCAGCATGAGGCGGGCAGGACCCCTTGCCTGGCACCCAGTGGCAGGCTGGGGGATTCGGCATGAGGCGGGGCAGGACCCCTTGCCTGGCACCCAGTGGCAGGCTGGGGGATTGCAGCATGAGGCGGGCAGGACCCCTTGCTGGCACCCAGTTGGGCAGGCTGGGGGATTCAGCATGAGGCGGGCAGGACCTTGCCTGGCACCCAGTGGGCAGGCTGGGGGATTCAGCATGAGGCGGGCAGGACCCCTTGGCTGGCACCCAGTGGCAGGCTGGGGGATTCAGGCATGAGGCGGGCAGGACCCCTTGCACTGGCACCCAGTGGCAGGCTGGGGGATTCAGCATGAGGCGGGCAGGACCCCTTGCCTGGCACCCAGTGGCAGGCTGGGGGATTCAGCATGAGGCGGGCAGGACCCTTGCCTGGCACCCAGTGGCAGGCTGGGGGATTCGCAGCTGAGGCGGGCAGGACCCTTGCCTGGCACCCAGTGGCAGGCTGGGGGATTCAGCATGAGGCGGGCAGGACCCTTGCCTGGCCCAGTGGCAGGCTGGGGGATTCAGCATGAGGCGGGCAGGACCTTGCCTGGCACCACAGTGGCAGGCTGGGGGATTCAGCATGAGGGGCAGGACCCCTTGCTGGCACCCAGTGGCAGGCTGGGGGATTCAGCATGAGGCGGGCAGGACCTTGCCTGGCACCCAGTGGCAGGCTGGGGGATTCAGCATGAGGCGGGCAGGACCCCTTGCCTGGCACCCAGTGGCAGGCTGGGGGATTCAGCATGAGGCGGGCAGGACCCCTTGCCTGGCACCCAGTGCAGGCTGGGGGATTCAGCATGAGGCGGCAGGACCCTTGCTGGCACCCAGTGGCAGGCTGGGGGATTCAGCATGAGGCGGGCAGGACCCTTGCCTGGCACCCAGTGGCAGGCTGGGGGATTCGCATTGAGGCGGGCAGGACCCCTTGCCTGGCACCCAGTGGCAGGCTGGGGATTCAGCATGAGGCGGGCAGGACCCCTTGCTGGCACCCAGTGGCAGGCTGGGGATTCAGCATGAGGCGGGCAGGACCCCTTGCCTGGCACCCAGTGGCAGGCTGGGGATTCAGCATGAGGCGGGCAGGACCCCTTGCCTGGCACCCAGTGGCAGGCTGGGGGATTCAGCATGAGGCGGGCAGGACCCCTTGCCTGGCACCCAGTGGCAGGCTGGGGGATTCAGCATGAGGGGGCAGGACCTTGGTGGCACCAGTGGCAGGCTGGGGGATTCAGCATGAGGCGGGCAGGACCCCTTGCCTGGCACCCAGTGGCAGCTGGGGGATTCAGCATGAGGCGGGCAGGGACCCCTTGCCTGGCACCCAGTGGCAGGCTGGGGGATTCAGCATGAGGCGGGCAGGACCCTTGCCTGGCATCCCAGTGGCAGGCTGGGGGAGGCTTTCAGCATGAGGCGGGCAGGACCCCTGGCACCCAGTGGCAGGCTGGGGGATTCGGCATGATGGGGCAGGACCCTTGCCTGGCACCAGTGGCAGGCTGGGGGATTCAGCATGAGGCGGGCAGGACCCCTTGCTGGCACCCAGTGGCAGGCTGGGGGATTCAGCATGAGGCGGGCAGGACCCCTTGCCTGGCACCCAGTGGCAGGCTGGGGGATTCAGCATGAGGCGGGCAGGACCCCTTGCCTGGCACCCCAGTGGCAGGCTGGGGGATTCAGCATGAGGCGGGCAGGACCCCTTGCTGGCACCCAGTGGCAGGCTGGGGGATTCAGCATGAGGCGGGCAGGACCCCTTGCCTGGCACCAGTGGCAGGCTGGGGGATTCAGCATGAGGGGGCAGGACCCCTTGCCTGGCACCCAGTGGCAGGCTGGGGGATTCAGCATGAGGCGGGCAGGACCCCTTGCCTGGCACCCAGTGGCAGGCTGGGGGATTCAGGCATGAGCGGGCAGGACCCCTTGCCTGGCACCCAGTGGCAGGCTGGGGGATCAGCATGAGCGGCAGGACCCCTTGCAACTGGCACCCAGTGGCAGGCTGGGGGATTCAGCATGAGGCGGGCAGGACCCCTTGCCTGGCACCCAGTGGCAGGCTGGGGGATTCAGCATGAGGCGGGCAGGACCCTTGCTGGCACCCAGTGGCAGGCTGGGGGATTCGGCATGAGGGGGCAGGAACCCCTTGCTGGCACCCAGTGGCAGGCTGGGGGATTCAGCATGAAGTGCAGGCGGGGGATTGCAGGACCCCTTGCCTGGCACCCAGTGGCGGCTGGGTATTCAGCATGAGGCGGGCAGGGACCCCGGGCAGGACCCCTTGGCTGGCACCCAGTGGCAGGCTGGGGGATTCAGCATGAGGCGGGCAGGACCCCTTGCCTGGCACCCAGTGGCAGGCTGGGGGATTCAGCATGAGGCGGGCAGGACCCCTTGCTGGCACCAGTGGCAGGCTGGGGGATTCAGCATGAGGCGGGCAGGACCCTCTTGCCTGGCACAGTGGCAGGCTGGGGATTCAGCATGAGGCGGGCAGGACCCCTTGCCTGGCACCCAGTGGCAGGCTGGGGGATTCAGGATGAGGCGGGCAGGACCCCCTTGCCTGGCACCCCAGTGGCAGCTGGGGGATTAGGCATGAGGCGGGCAGGACCCCTTGCGGTTGGCACCCAGTGGCAGGCTGGGGGATTCAGCATGAGGCGGGCAGGACCCCTTGCCTGGCACCCAGTGGCAGGCTGGGGGATTTCAGCATGAGGCGGCAGGACCCCTTGCCTGGCACCCAGTGGCAGGCTGGGGGATTCAGCATGAGGCGGGCAGGCACCCCTTGCCTGGCACCCAGTGGCAGGCTGGGGGATTCAGCATGAGGGGGCAGGACCCCTTGCCTGGCACCCAGTGGCAGGCTGGGGGATTCAGCATGAGGCGGGCAGGACCCCTTGACCTGGCACCCAGTGGCAGGCTGGGGGATTCAGCATGAGGCGGGCAGGACCCCTTGCTGGCACCCAGTGGCAGGCTGGGGATTCACATGAGGCGGGGCAGGACCCCTTGCCTGGCACCCAGTGGCAGGTGGGGGAATTCAGCATGAGGGGCAGGACCCCTTGCTGGCACCCAGTGGCAGGCTGGGGGATTCAGCATGAGGCGGGCAGGACCCCTTGCCTGGCACCCAGTGGCAGGCTGGGGGATTCAGGCATGAGGCGGGCTGGACCCCTTGCTGGCACCCCAGTGGCAGGCTGGGGATTCAGCACCGCCTGAGGCGGGCAGGACCCCTTGCCTGGCACCCAGTGGCAGGCTGGGGATTCAGCATGGAGGCGGGCAGGCGACCCCAGGCATTGCATGGCACCCACAGTGGCAGGCTGGGGGATTCAGGACCCCCTCAATGGCAGGCTGGGCAGGCAGGGCACCCCTTTGCCTGGCACCAGTGGCAGGTGGGGGATTCGGCATGAGGGGGCAGGACCCCTTTGCCATGGCACCCAGGGGGGATTCTTCAGGCTGGGGATTCGAGCATGAGGCGGGCAGGACCCCGATTGCCTGGCACCCAGTGGCAGGCTGGGGGATTCAGGCATGAGGCGGCAGGACCCCTTGACTGGAACACCCCAGTGGCAGGCTGGGGGATTCAGCAATAGAGGCGAGGCAAGACCCTTGCCTGGCACCCAGTGAGCAGGCTGGGGATTCAGCATGAGGCGGGCAGGACCCCTTGCATGGCACCCAGTGGCAGGCTGGGGGATTCGCATGAGGCGGGCAGGACCCCCATTGGCAGGCTGGCATGAGGCGGCAGGAACGCTTTGCCTGGCAGTGGCAGCTGGGGCATTTTTTTTTTTTTTTTTTTTCAGGCATGAGGCGGGCAGGACCCCTGACTGGCACCCAGTGGCAGGCTGGGGGATTCACATGAGGCGGGCAGGACCCCTTGGCTGGCACCAGTGGCAGGCCTGGGGGATTCAGCATGAGGCGGGCAGGACCCTTGCTGGCACCCAGTGCAGGCTGGGGATTCAGGCATGAGGGAGACGGGCAGGACCCCTTGTCCTGGCACCACAGTGGCAGGCTGGGGATTCGGCATGAGGCGGGCAGGACCCTTGCCTGGCACCAGTGGCAGGCTGGGGATTCAGCATGAGGCGGCAGGACCCTTGCCATGGACCCCCAGTGGCAGGCTGGGGGATTCAGCATGAGGCGGGCATACAGTGCAGGTGTTGGATGAGGACTTGCTGGCACCCAGTGGCAGGCTGGGGATTCGGCATGAGGCGGGCAGGACCCCTTGGCTGGCACCAGTGGCAGGCTGGGGGATTCGGCATGAGGTAGGAGGACCCCCTTGGCTGGCATGAGGCCAGCTGGCAGGCTGGGGGATTCGAGCATTTTGAAGGCGGGCAGGACCTCCGTGAGGCGGGCAGACACATGCCTGGCACCCAGTGGCAGGCTGGGGGATTCGGCATGAGGGGGCAGGACCCTTGGCTGGCACCCAGTGGCAGCTGGGGGATTCGGCATGAGCGGGCAGGACCTGCCTGGCACCCAGTGGCAGGCTGGGGGATTCGCACGGCATGAAGTAGGCAGGACCCTTGAGCCTGGCACCAGTGAGCAGGCTGGCGGGATTCGGCATGAGGTAGGCAGGACCCCTTGGCTGGCACCCAGTGGCAGGCTGGGGAATTCAGCATGAGGTAGGCAGGACCCTTGGCTGGCACCCAGTGGCGGGGGAGGCTGAGGTAGGATTGCTGGCACCCAGTAGAGGTAGGGCGGCAGGACCTTGCCTGGCACCCAGTGGCAGGCTGGGGGATTCAGGCATGAGGTAGGCAGGACCCCTTGCCTGGCACCAGTGGCAGGCTGGGGCATTCGGCATGAGGTAGGGCAGGACCCCCTTGCTGGCACCCAGTGGCAGGCTGGGGATTCGGCATGAGGTAGGCAGGACCCTTGGCTGGCACCCCAGTGGCAGGCTGGGGGATTCGGCATGAGGTAGGGCAGGACCCCTGGCTGGCACCCAGTGGCAGGCTGGGGCATTCGGCATGAGGTAGGCAGGACCCTTGCTGGCACCCCAGTGCAGGCTGGGGGATTCGGCATGAGGTAGCAGGACCCCTTGGCTGGCACCCAGTGGCAGGGCGGCTGGGGGATTCGGCATGAGGTAGGCAGGACCCCTTGGCTGGCACCCAGTGGCAGGCTTGGGGATGCAGGCTGGGGATTCGGCATGAGGTAGGCAGGACCCCTTGGCCTGGTGGCACCCAGTGGCAGGCTGGGGGATTCGGCATGAGGTAGGCAGGACCCCTTGGCTGGCACCCAGTGGGATTCAGGCTGGGGGAGGCTTCGGCATGAGGTAGGCAGTACCCTTGGCTGGCACCCAGTGGCAGGCTGGGGGCATGAGGATCGGCATGAGGTATGGCAGGACCCTTGGCTGGCACCCCCAGTGGCAGGCTGGGGGATTCGAGCATGAGGTGCAGGACCCCAGTGGCAGGTGGGGGATTCGGGTAGGCAGGACCCTTGGCTGGCACCCAGTGGCAGGCTGGGGGATTCGGCATGAGGTAGGCAGGACCCCTTGGCTGGCACCCAGTGGCAGGCTGGGGATTCGCATGAGGTAGGCAGGACCCTTGGCTGGCACCCAGTGGCAGGCTGGGGGATTCGGCATGAGGTAGGCAGGACCCTTGGCTGGCACCCAGTGGCAGGCTGGGGGATTCGGCATGAGGTAGGCAGGACCCCTTGGCTGGCACCCAGTGGCAGGCTGGGGGATTCGGCATGAGGTAGGCAGGACCCAGTGGGCTGGGGGTTCGGCCCTGAGGCACCCACCCAGTGGCAGGCTGGGGATTCGGCATGAGGTAGGCAGGACCCTTGGCTGGCACCCAGTGGCAGGGCTGGGGGTTCAGGCATGAGGTAGGCAGGACCCTTGGCTGGCACCCAGCATGGGTAGCAGGCTGGGGATTCGGCATGAGGTAGGCAGGACCCCTTGGCTGGCACCCAGTGGCAGGCTGGGGGATTCAGGCATGAGGTAGGCAGGACCCCTTGGCTGGCACCAGTGGCAGGCTGGGGGATCGCAGAGGTAGCAGGACCCTTGGCTGGCACCCGTGGCACCCAGGCCTTGGGGGAGGCTGAGGGGCATTCGGCATGAGGTAGCAGGACCCCTTGGCTGGCACCCAGTGGCAGGCTGGGGGATTCGGCATGAGGTAGGCAGACCCTTGGCTGGCACCCAGTGGCAGGCTGGGGGATTCGGCATGAGGTAGGCAGGACCCCTTGGCTGGCACAGTGGCAGGCTGGGGATTCGCATGAGGTAGGCAGGACCCCTTGGCTGGCACCCAGTGGCAGGCTGGGGGATTCGGCATGAGGTAGGCAGGACCCCTTGGCTGGCACCCAGTGGCAGGCTGGGGGATTCGGCAGATGAGGGGCAGGCTTACCCCTTGGCTGGCACCCAGTGGCAGGCTGGGGGATTCGGCATTAGGCAGGACCCTTGGCTGGCACCCAGTGGCAGGCTGGGGGATTCGGCATGAGGTAGGCAGGACCCCTTGGCTGGCACCCAGTGGCAGGCTGGGGGATTCGGCATGAGGTAGGCAGGACCCCTTGGCTGGCACCCAGTGGCAGGCTGGGGGATTCGGCATTGGAGGACCCCTTGGCTGGCACCCGTGGCAGGCTGGGGATTCGGCATGAGGTAGGCAGGACCCCTTGGCTGGCACCCAGTGGCAGGCTGGGGGATTCGGCATGCAGGACCCTGGCTGGCTCCAGTGGCAGGCTGGGGCGATTGGGGATTCGCATGAGGTAGGCAGGACCTGGCTTGGCACCAGGGCAGGCTGGGGATTCGGCATGAGGTGGCAGGACCCCTTGGCGGCACCAAGTGCAGGCTGGGGGACTTCGGGCGGACCTTGGCTTGGCTGGCTTGGCAGGCTCTTGGGGGATTCGGCATGAGGCGGGCAGGACCCCTTGGCTGGCACCCAGTGGCAGGCTGGGGGATTCTTGGCATGAGGTAGGCAGGACCCCTTGGCTGGCTCAGTGGCTCTTGGCTGGGGGGCTTCTTGGCTCTTGGCTCTTGGCCTTGGCTCTTGGCTCTTGGGCTCTTGGCTCTTTGGCTCTTGGCTCTTGGCTGGCTCTTGGCTCTTGGCTCTTGGCTCTTGGCTCTTGGGCTCTTGGCTTTGGCTCTGGCTCTTGGCTCTTGGCTCTTGGCTCTTGGCTTTGGCTCTTGGCTCTTGGCTCTTGGCTCTTGGGGCTCTTGGCTCTTGGCTCTTGTTCTTGGCTCTTGGCTCTTGGCTCTGGCTCTTGGCTCTTGGCTCTTGGCTCTTGGCTCTTGGCTCTTGGCTCTTGGCTCTTGGCTCTTGGCTCTTGGCTCTTGGCTCTTGGCTCTTGGCTCTTGGCTCTTGGCTCTTGGCTCTTGGCTCTTGGCTCTTGGCTCTTGGCTCTTGGCTCTTGGCTTTGGCTCTTGGCTCTTGGCTCTTGGCTCTTGGCTCTTGGCTCTGGAGGCTCTTGGCTCTTGGCTTTGGCTCTTGGCTCTTGGCTCTTGGCTCTTGGCTCTTGGCTCTTGGCTCTTGGCTCTTGGCTCTTGGCTCTTGGCTCTTGGCTCTTGCTCTTGGCTCTTGGCTCTTGGCTTGGCTTTGGCTCTTGCTCTTGCTCTTGGCTCTTGGCTCTTGGCTCTTGGCTCTTGGCTCTTGGCTCTTGGCTCTTGGCTCTTGGCTCTTGGCTCTTGGCTCTTGGCTCTTGGCTCTTGGGCTCTTGGCTGGCTCTTGGCTCTTGGCTCTTGGCTCTTGGCTCTTGGCTCTTGGCTCTTGGCTCTTGGGCTCTTGGCTCTTGGCTCTTGGCTCTTGGCTCTTGGCTCTTGCTCTTGGCTCTTGCTCTTGGCTCTTGGCTCTTGGCTCTTGGCTCTTGGGGCTCTTGGCTCTTGGCTCTTGGGCTCTTGGCTCTTGGCTCTTGGCTCTTGGCTCTTGGCTCTTGGCTCTTGGCTCTTGGCTCTTGGCTCTTGGCTCTTGGCTCTTGGCTCTTGGCTCTTGGCTCTTGGCTCTTGGCTCTTGGCTCTTGGCTCTTGGCTCTTGCTCTTGGCTCTTGGCTCTTGCTCTTGGCTCTTGGCTCTTGGCTCTTGGCTCTTGGCTCTTGGCTCTTGGCTCTTGCTCTTGGGCTCTTGGCTCTTGGCTCTTGGCTCTTGGCTCTTGGCTCTTGGCTCTTGGCTCTTGGCTCTTGGCTCTTGGCTCTTGGCTCTTGGCTCTTGGCTCTTGGCTCTTGGCTCTTGGCTCTTGGCTCTTGGCTCTTGGCTCTTGGCTCTTGGCTCTTGGCTCTTGGCTCTTGGCTCTTGGCTCTTGGCTCTTGGCTCTTGGCTCTTGGCTCTTGGCTCTTGGCTCTTGGCTCTTGGCTCTTGGCTCTTGGCTCTTGGCTCTTGGCTCTTGGCTCTTGGCTCTTGGCTCTTGGCTCTTGGCTCTTGGCTCTTGGCTCTTGGCTCTTGGCTCTTGGCTCTTGGCTCTTGGCTCTTGGCTCTTGGCTCTTGGCTCTTGGCTCTTGGCTCTTGGCTCTTGGCTCTTGGCTCTTGGCTCTTGGCTCTTGGCTCTTGGCTCTTGGCTCTTGGCTCTTGGCTCTTGCTCTTGGCTCTTGGCTCTTGGCTCTTGGCTCTTGGCTCTTGGCTCTTGGCTCTTGGCTCTTGGCTCTTGGCTCTTGGCTCTTGGCTCTTGGCTCTTGGCTCTTGGCTCTTGGCTCTTGGCTCTTGGCTCTTGGCTCTTGGCTCTTGGCTCTTGGCTCTTTGGCTCTTGGCTCTTGGCTCTTGGCTCTTGGCTCTTGGCTCTTGGCTCTTGGCTCTTGGCTCTTGGCTCTTGGCTCTTGGCTCTTGGCTCTTGGCTCTTGGCTCTTGGCTCTTGGCTCTTGGCTCTTGGCTCTTGGCTCTTGGCTCTTGGCTCTTGGCTCTTGGCTCTTGGCTTTGGCTCTTGGCTCTTGGCTTTGGCTCTTGGCTCTTGGCTCTTGGCTCTTGGCTCTTGGCTCTTGGCTCTTGGCTCTTGGCTCTTGGCTCTTGGCTCTTGGCTCTTGGCTCTTGGCTCTTGGCTCTTGGCTCTTGGCTCTTGGCTCTTGGCTCTTGGCTCTTGGCTCTTGGCTCTTGGCTCTTGGCTCTTGGCTCTTGGCTCTTGGCTCTTGGCTCTTGGCTCTTGGGCTCTTGGCTCTTGGCTCTTGGCTCTTGGCTCTTGGCTCTTGGCTCTTGGCTCTTGGCTCTTGCTCTTGGCTCTTGGCTCTTGGCTCTTGGCTCTTGGCTCTTGGCTCTTGGCTCTTGGCTCTTGGCTCTTGGCTCTTGGCTCTTGGCTCTTGGCTCTTGGCTCTTGGCTCTTGGCTTCTTGGCTCTTGGCTCTTGGCTCTTGGCTCTTGCTCTTGGCTCTTGGCTCTTGGCTCTTGGCTCTTGCTCTTGGCTCTTGGCTCTTGGCTCTTGGCTCTTGGCTCTTGGCTCTTGGCTCTTGGCTCTTGGCTCTTGGCTCTTGGCTCTTGGCTCTCTTGGCTCTTGGCTCTTGGCTCTTGGCTCTTGGCTCTTGGCTCTTGCTCTTGGCTCTTGGCTCTTGGCTCTTGCTCTTGGCTCTTGGCTCTTGGCTCTTGGCTCTTGGCTCTTGGCTCTTGGCTCTTGGCTCTTGGCTCTTGGCTCTTGGCTCTTGGCTCTTGGCTCTTGGCTCTTGCTCTTGGCTTTGGCTCTTGGCTCTTGGCTCTTGGCTCTTGGCTCTTGGCTCTTGGCTCTTGGCTCTTGGCTCTTGGCTCTTGGCTCTTGGCTCTTGGCTTTGGCTCTTGGTCTTGGCTCTTGGCTCTTGCTCTTGGCTCTTGGCTCTTGGCTCTTGCTCTTGGCTCTTGGCTCTTGGCTCTTGGCTCTTGGCTCTTGGCTCTGGCTCTTGGCTCTTGGCTCTTGGCTCTTGGCTCTTGCTCTTGGCTCTTGGCTCTTGGCTCTTGGCTCTTGGCTCTTGGCTCTTGGCTCTTGGCTCTTGGCTCTTGGCTCTTGGCTCTTGGCTCTTGGCTCTTGGCTCTTGGCTCTTGGCTCTTGGCTTGGCTCTTGGCTCTTGGCTCTTGGCTCTTGGCTCTTGGCTCTTGGCTCTTGGCTCTTGGCTCTTGGCTTGCTTTGGCTCTTGGCTCTTGGCTCTTGGCTCTTGGCTCTTGGCTCTTGGCTCTTGGCTCTTGGCTCTTGGCTCTTGGCTCTTGGCTCTTGGCTCTTGGCTCTTGGCTCTTGGCTCTTGGCTCTTGGCTCTTGGCTCTTGGCTCTTGGCTCTTGGCTCTTTGCTCTTTGCTCTTTGCTCTTTGCTCTTGGCTCTTGGTCTCTTTGCTCTTTGGCTCTTTGGCTCTTTGCTCTGGCTTGCTCTTTGCTCTTTGCTCTTTGCTCTTTGCTCTTTGCTCTTTGCTCTTTGCTCTTTGCTCTTTGCTCTTTGCTCTTTGCTCTTTGCTCTTTGCTCTTTGCTCTTTGCTCTTTGCTCTTTGCTCTTTGCTCTTTGCTCTTTGCTCTTTGCTCTTTGCTTCTTTTGCTCTTTGCTCTTTGCTCTTTGCTCTTTGCTCTTTGCTCTTTGCTCTTTGCTCTTTGCTCTTTGCTCTTTGCTCTTTGCTCTTTGCTCTTTGCTCTTTGCTCTTCGCTCTTCGCTCTTCGCTCTTCGCTCTTCGCTCTTCGCTCTTCGCTCTTCGCTCTTCGCTCTTCGCTTCGCTCTTCGCTCTTCGCTCTTCGCCTCTTCGCTCTCGCTCTTCTCTTCGCTCTTCGCTCTTCGCTCTTCGCTCTTCGCTCTTCGCTCTTCGCTCTTCGCTCTTCGCTCTTGGCAACCGCGAAATTAAACATCATCATCAATAAAACATCAGTCATCCATCTGTCAACCAATCATCATCTTTAACATCATCATCCATCCATATTCATAATCATAATCATAATCTCATCATTATTATTATCTAATCACATCCATCAACAACATCCATCGATTCACAACATTCATCGATGAACAACATCCTTCCATCATCAACATCCATCCATCCATCATCATCATCATCATCCATCATCATCAACAATCAATCATCATCAATTATCATCATCGTCATCATCGATCATCATCAACAACATCATCCATCTTTCTATCGTTATCATTATGCACACAAAGATAGCTATTAATAATAATGAAATAAACTCACTTAAAATTGTCTTACAGCTGAGGGCTGCTGACACTATTATATCATTATCATAAATATCTAATTATTATTATTATTATTTATCATCATCCATCATCATTCATCATCTTTAATCATTAATCATCATCAATAATGCTCATTCATAAGGAATCATCAACCATCATCATCAATAATCATTAAACATCATCATCAATTAATCAATCAATATCCATCCAACATCCATCCATCATCATCCATCATAATCTACTATCATTTATTATTTATCCTTTATTTATTGAAGCAGAATTCATCTATCATTCATCCATAATCCATCCTTCAATAAATCATCAATCATTTTCATTTATTATCAATAGTCATTACTATGAATAATCATCAATCATCATCCATCATCATCCATCATTCGGCATGAGGTAGGCAGGACCCCTTGACTGGCACCACTGTCCATCATCCATCTAATATCCTTTATCTATCCATCCATCATTTATCATACGTCCTTCAATCAATCATCCATCCTTTAATCAATCGTCAATCATAAATCATTATCATCATCACCATCATCATGGTTGCAGATGTGCGGTAGCTCGTGTTTTTTTTTTTAAGGTTCGGCAACAAAGTTTACATAACATACATCAAAACAAATACATGACTGTCAACCACACAGCATATCAATGTCGTAGTTCCCAAAATTCTCACTTACGGTTCGGATTCTGTCCAGGGAGGTTCACACTAACACACATATCTACACTTCCTCGAAAACTCTCCTAACCTGGGGGCCGCTGGGGCTAACAAGGCCAACACCTCCTCCCTTCGCCTTCTTTCTTACATGAGATCACATCAAATACTAGTGGGGGATCCATGTTGCACACAAAGATAGCAATTAATAATAAAATAAAATCATCTCAAATTATCTCACAAATACAATCGGGATAGAAATGTAATCACATCATCAAAACAACGATTCGCAAAACGAAAGAAGAAATAAAACCTAAGTCAACTACAGCTGTAAACACTTCAAGGTGTAAGCCCTAGTTCAATCAAGGCTATTCAGGAAACAACTATACTCAATCATCAATCAAAGCAGTGGGTGTATACACATCTCAAATCCTAATCTTAGTATACACAATAAAGCCCACAATGGTAATTTCTCTCTAGAGATGCAATAAACACATAAGTAACCCTAACGAGCAAACAAAGAGCAATCACATTCTTTAAATGTAATAATGTGAACACTACTAATCATCAAGATTTAATGTTCAATATAGGTTTGAGGAACAACCAAAATTTTTCTTTCTTAAAAGAATAGAGTAAAGTACCTAACGGGGAAGATAATCACACGCTTAGACAATACCAAGCTTCTTCCAATAAACACAACACTCAGGGGTAAGGTGAAGGTAGCAGGGAAAGAAAGACAGAATACAGTAGAGACAGAGGCAATGCCCTTACTACAGGTAGAACTTTACAGACCCGTAGACCCCTGGAGCTGGAGACGGGGAATAAAATGTTAAAATTAACCATAAACATTAACAGAAAAACCACTAGATTCCTCAAAGGACAATCCTTCCACACAACAACTGTTTACAAGACAGAAAACCCCGCAATCACGTCAGAGCGGTCCGGTGGCGCAACGGTTATCGCCTGTCACCAATACAGTGAAGGCTGGCTGCCCTGAGTTCACTTCTCGTTCTTTCTCTGCACGTGGCAGCTGTTTACAGAGCTGACTGCCTTGCCGTAATATAGCCTCAGTTGCTGGCACGGCGTAAAACACCAATTTCCCACCCCCCCTCCACCCACCCCCAATCACGTCGGGGTCACCAATCGTCACGGACAATCACAGATGATGGCAGATGGCATGTATTTTTTTAAAGCTGGTTCAGGTCAGATCACAACACAAATCCTCTGCCCCAATACATGGTCAAACACCAAATAATTCTCGCACAGACAAAACTCAAAGCTGACTATACCATCTCGCAATTCTTAGCTCCACGCCAAACATGTAAAGTTTCTTATATTTGTCCTCACGTCTGTCTACGTGCTGATTACAAGAATGGGATATCGTTATGGAACTATGTCCTATGACTAGTGGTCACACTGAAAAATTAGAATAAATCGAAGATAATACTTACAATTTCAGTCATCTGCCATCTGCCATCCCGATGTAGGATGCTCTCGCGAACCTCAGCGCCAGGAATCCTCTTCCTCCACCCTATCACTGCCAGGCAGGTGAGCTGTCACACTAACAACTACACTAACACGCCACTGCACATATTTCCATGGAAACATAAAGGCTGGTGGACACCTCCAGAATCTTTGGCCAGGACATTCGTGGAAAAGTCGACAGGATGCTCGATTCCTCGGCGACCCACAAGGGAAGAAACTCCAGGGCTACCCGGATCGGTTCGAGTTACCCAGGCGTTCCTCGGTTGACAGTCACCTCTGGGTGGGTCCGGTGTAGGAAGAAGGCTCTCAAACCCTCCTGCAGTTAGGGATCCGTTTCAGCGGGTCCTCCTTAGCTGTTCCTCCACATTAGTTCCTGTAACTTAATGATTAATGAGACTCTACCATTCACTGCTACTATTAGTCTCCCTGAGTTAAGCTCATCACGTGATTTCTTATTGAACGTTAAGATTTTTCTCATGAAACACTTTAACAATACTTTTGTTGTGAAATCAGAATTTAGAATTGAGGACAATATAAACATATTTGTTTACCTTGACTGGGCAAGCAACTAAATGCACAGACTCACCTGTCTGTATTCACACCTGTACAGGTAGGACCAAGCGTCTCGGCGGCTGCGTTGGGAATGTCACACACTGTTCACTGAGCGAAAAATCTGCTGGTGGTGAACTGTCGTTACTAGTGTCGTGTCATCAGTTATGTTCCTGCACGGGGTTGACGACTTAGACCCTTTTCTTTTTCTTTTATTCTCACACAGTACACACTCGCACACACTCTCGAACTACGCTTACAAGGGAAATAAGACATTTGCCTGACAACACATTATCCTTATCTTGCAATCATCTTGTAACTAGCATTTGTTTTGCTTCGTTTATTTTTTTTTTTTTACTCTTTTGTTTAGTTTTGTATGTGAGCACAAGCGTTTAAGGTATGTTGACATTCCAAAATACAGATATAAAAAATTAATATATTAAAACAGAAGAAAAAAATTGTTAGTCTCTCACTGTTTTAAATTGTTTAATTTGTCTGAATTTTTGTTATCTTTATCAAGATGCATCCTGTGGAAACTTTTTAATTCTTTACAAGTAAATCACACTGGAAAAGGAAGCATGCACTAGTTGACCTTTTCGGTCATTTATTCCTCCTAGTCTTTCCGTTTACATTCTGAAGCTTTTCTGTTGAAAGATGAAGTCCTATTTAAACCAGGTACAACTTTGTCTTTAATTATAATAATTTATATTTTTGAAATCGAGTCGGTTATCAGCAGTGTTAGTGTGTGGGATAACCGTTTCCGGCAACCCAGGTTCTTGGTTGTAATACACACACACACACGAACGCACGCACATAAAACAAAAAGAATAAATAGACAGAAACAGAGACAGACGCAGTTAAATAGACATTAAATGATTTTCGTTTCGCTGAAATCTTTATGAGGATCACACAGCATAATAATTTTCTTTAAATGGAAAACAAAAGCGACATCGGATTGGTTCACAAGTCCTTTATTTTCCAAGACATGAACTGTAATTAAATGCGACTTTCTCTATAAAATTTTGCGTAAACCTTGGCTTTTACAATCCATTTTTAATACACACAATTGTTACACAGACACCACCATCACCCGACTTCATTCCAAATACATTCATGCATCAGTTACATAATGACAGGAACTCAAAATCTTTATTCATAGATGTCTTTCAAGCTGTTGTTACATGCTGCCAATAGCTGTAGTCACTTGTCTAGGCTTGTTAGTATCTCTGCAAGATAAAAAGCGTTTTAAGCAAAATGTCATTCCAAAATACAGCCTGTCTCTGGTTTATGGTCTTGGTGGTTCAAGGCTCCAACTTGTCTCATTCTTGTAAAGCTTTAAAGTTTATTTCTTGCTGTAGTCACTTATATCTCTGTCCTTTCTCTTCCTTAACTAAAATGTTGTTCAATTACTTAGTTAAGCTATTAAAATAATACTCAAGCTAATAACCTGAGCATTTTGACTATGTGCATACGCCACACTAAACAACTCATTCAAACTGGCAGGAGAAACTAATCAAAGGGACGTAAGACACATAAAAAAAGGTTTCGCTTGTTATCTCCCATTCTTCAGTGTTTAATTTGTTACCTGATCCGCACTGAAAATTGTTTTTCTCAAGATATATATATAATCAAGTCTTTAAAAAAGATAGAAGAAATCAATGTTTATTCCCTTACTGAAATTGTTTATTTTAATCGGCCAATTTTAGATGCTAGAGCAATGCTAGAGTAGTCTCCCCAGGACACCATGGCCGGCTCCTGGTGCGGTCGAAGCAACGTCAGCAACATCAATGGTCCTGACTACGACTTGAGGTTTAGTAACCCTAAGCCAATGTTTGATGTTTGATTTGGAGTTTGTCCGCCTTGGTTCATGAGACAGGTTGATGAACGTTGTGTTCGATTACAGCAGTCACACCATGACAGAAAAAATATGTTCGAGACCAATTGAAAGTGTAAAAAGAAAGTTTATTTCAGATTTGATATTAAACGACTGTGCAATAATCTAAAGCTTCAGAAATCGATGGTTGTTTGAAAATTGATCGATGAAAGCTAAAATCGTAATTGTTAGTAAGTAGCTCATTTGCAATGCTTGCATTACTTCACCAATTACTACGCAAAGAAGTTTTGTTTTAGCATCTCTCTGACTTCCACCACGAACAGCACCAACGACTTTTCCCCATGGTGCACCAGTAGCAAGCGACAAAGAAGGCTTTCCTGAATCTCACTGTCAGCTAGCTTCGTAACACTGCCATCGTGTGTGAACCAAATTTATCATTCGTCCCAGTTTGTCAGTCCATATTCCGCTGTTCTTAGCGATTTAATTTTCACGAAAGGGTGCGCAATAACTTTTTCATCCCTCGCTCAGCACTGCCCTTCGCATCTGCAGCTTCACCAGCAGTACGTCTCTGGTCCACGTAATGCATGTACTGACTTTTCTCTTCTTGTTCTCGTCCTTTTCTTCTCTTATGACCTTTAAGGTCCTCTTTACTGTGCTCGGCTTGATGGTAGGATGGATGAACTTCATTTTCCCTCTCGCAATAAGCTCCTCTCTTGGTGTGTCTCGACAGCTGTCTTGGGCCTGACTAGCGGAGACACTGGCATCGCACTGTAACACCTCCTGCACCTCACCGGCGTCAGCGTGCGACTGGGGGGAATCCCCTTTCTGGTGCGCCTCCTGAGTGTCGCCACGCGGTCGATGACGTCACCTACACGCGAGGATTGCCCGCAGTACCTGCACAGCACGAAATCCTCCTTCGATTCCATCAGTGTTTCTAGAGGTGTGCCTCTTGGCTTGTTTCCACATCGGTTTGAAGCATGTTCGGTGCCTTGTTGAGAAATATCTGTGTTGCCTTTGGAGCATCTCCTGCAAAACCTTTCGCAATAAAACTACGTTTTTTGTCCTCTGCATTTGGTTGTGTACTAATGTTCGACGGGTGCGAACTCTTCTGGTACAAGCGTTAAACAATCTGGCTAACCGTCTAGCGAACTGGTGGATCTTATGTGTCTCCCTGCTGCTGCTGTTGCTGCCGTGTCTCTTCATTGCTGGGCTGTAGAGCTTAACCTTGATCTTGGAAGACAGAAGAAAAGAAAAACCCAGAGATTTCGTAGTTTTAAAGCTAATCTAACTGGAATTTAAAACAAGAGTAAGGAAAGGAGTTCAAATCTGAATTTAAATAAGACCACAAATCATGCAATGCCGCATTACATTGGTAAGACAAAAATATCGGTCTCAGAACTATGGTCATCACACACACGCACACACAGATGTTGTGTACAGATGCCACGTAGAATGATGAAAGATATGTAGCCCGCGATCGTTCACTACTTGCTCGATTTATTTGGAAAACTATAATCAAGAATACAAATGCTCCCATCCACATATCACAGTTCCATAGGATGGACCAAAGATGTGAGTCTTTTTTTTTTTTTTTTTTTGCCACTTACAATTACATTAAAGTGACTTTTAACTTTTATGTCCAACTAGCATTTCAAATTGTGTATGTGTGTGAGTGAAAGAGAGATAGAGAAATTTATGTTATCTAGCACTCGTCTTCATAAAGAGTACAAGTTAAATAACAACTTTTTCAAACTCCTGAATAATGAACTTACTTCAAGTCTTGAATGCTTGGTGGAGCCTTAACAGTGACAACGATCGCTTGTCAAATCCTGAAGCTGCTTCGGTTGCGTCCACGAGGGTTTTACACAAAGTTGACGTCCTGATGAGACTCTTATCATGGTCACACATGCACGTCACGTGGGGTTACTTTAGTCAACTGCCCCAATGGGAGGAGGCGTAGCTAATTGACAGACGTAGGATTCGCACGGGTGATTTTTTACAGTCGCCACAATGACCAAGGACCTACGGGTCCGCAAAACTTTTGATCTAAGGGTTGTCTGATGACGGGTGGGGGAGGAGTGTGGATTGAGATCAAACGATCAACACCCCTTCCTTGTAGGGCTTATACTTATCAAAGTTCTCAGTTTTCGTCGCTGCTTGGTCAGAGTGAGTAGTTCGGCTAGTAGCCACTACGAGGTGTCATAATTCCCCCTTAGCGATGATGAAAGTAGATATCTCCCACATCACATCCACCCGACGGCAGGCGGTGTTTCGGCCTCTGATGGTCATTCGCACCACCAACGGCTCACAAGATTGAGTAACCGCCGCCGGCGACAGGTTAGGAAAGGGTGGGGGTGGGAAGAGTAAGGTGAGCTGTCATGGGGTCCGACTACAAGGTGTGAAATACCTGATGAGAGAAACAGATGTTGACAACAAAAATGGACCGCAGTAGATTTCTTGGTCGTCGCAGTTAATTACCGAATTAGTCAGCACAATGACCTCCGACAAGCAGTCTGTTGATCACCTCAAGGTAGTCGGTGTGGTGTGCTTACTGAACCGAACAATTAGGTAATCATGGGTGTGAACCAAAGCAGATTTGCAGGTTCTCTAAGTGCATGTTTGTGTGTGAGAGAGAAGGGCAAGGGGGAGGAGAGAAGTCGTTATAAAATCACTAATAAATATCACTAAATAGATTGACTTAGTGTCCATATTTCGGTACTAAAGTAATCTCATAAAATGTCAGCCAAGTCTGACCCTCTAAGATACCCGTATATAATGTTATTTATTTTGAGTAAACAAAAAGCATAGTCCCCCCCTCACTCATGACTTTTTTCCCTGCAAAACATTGGTGGTAAGGGCATTCGTTTTGCACATCAAAATAAGTTGCTGAAAAGGGAATCAGTGTTTAAATCGACACCGCTGAAGCACACGTTTATTAATACCTATGAATGCTAAGAAGGCGCAGAAATAGAAATAGAAATAAAAAGAATAAAAGTGGCGAGACACACAAACCAATCAAGGAACATAACAAATAGGCCGCCAGATACATAGGCGAATATTACACAAAAACTTGGAGCAGATCAACGTGTAAAGACAAGTGGGAGAGCTGTTATCCTCTAGCCAGCATGGCCAAGGGACATTGCTCTCGTGTTACTGGTAGATGTGAGGTTCTTTGTGGTCACTATTAAGCTGTCACTTGAGGCAGGCTTGCCGCATTAGTCTTTAGGAAAGCAAGGACGGGTGGGAGGCATTTCGTCAGGAGGTCCTCGCGGAAGTGATCTTTTGTGAAGGAACAGGTGGGAGGGTTTTATCGTCTTTTTTATTTTTACCTCAAATAACTATGGCCACAGGGGTAAAACGTCATCTGCGGGATATGAAACTTTGGAAACAAGACGTTGGTCCTATCGTTCCTCATGTTGCCACAGAGCAAGTCTTATCCTCTCTTATGCTTTCAAAAACGGAAGAGTCTGCAGGCCGAAAAACTGCCAGTGTCGCAGCAAAATTTACTTCACTACTACTAATAATAATCACAATTAGATCTTGCAAACGATCATTAGATATAATTAATAAATTGTAAATAAATTTAATTTCAGTAATTTTAATTTATAAATTTATTTTTGTTAATTTAATTTTAATTAATTTAATAACCAGTGCTAATTACGAACACCAAATATCAACGCATTTTAGCAAAAGCAATAAAGAAACCCTTGTTCCGATTGGTTGATTACCAGCCCATGATGACGCTAGACTACCTGCAGTAACTCGGAGATTTGCAGAAGTTTGCCTTTCAGCAGGTGCTGTGTGACTGACGATCGAGGAGCTGCTAGAGAAGGTCTTACTAAGAGTAGTGACGATATGTGTATCAGAAGAAAGAACAGTGTGCCCGAGACGAAAGCTGAATCCAAGACATTCAATCTTCACTGTATTGGTGACAGGCGATAATCATTGCACACCTGGGATATTCGTAGTTCTGCGCAGACATTTACCATAGCAGGAATATAGTGTCGAAGTTAATCTGTCACAGACGATCTCAGCATGAAATTTGTGACACTGCACTCTGAATACTTGTTGCTTTATTTTGTAAAGGCATAAGCTCGTTATATTTTGCAATGGATTTGTACAAATCGTTATGATCAATAGCTTACAATACAACATGAGGACTGCCATTATTATCTTTACAATCTCCACCAAAAAGGTTTGGCCCCCAAAAAATCAAAAACAAAAGCGTTACAAGATGCACATTTTTGTGACAGATTTGTAATCGTTGTCACACATTCAGGAATGGGTCTGTAGTTATTAATGTACATTATTTGACCCACTCAATTTTAAAACATGTTTCCAAAGCTGCGGACAGCATATTGATTATTGGACTTGCTGATTGCAATGAGCAAATTGTTATATCGTTAAATGTGGCAAAAATGTCCCTTAAGCCTCACAGATACACATAACCTTTTGGCGCATCATAAAACAAAGACACAAAAAACCCCTGACACCACAAAAAACCCTGCATGCAACATCAATTAACTAAATAATTTAATTAATCTGTCATGTGACCTATCTTTTTATTAGTTTTATTGATGAAGTAGGCATAAAACTCTCAATCTGATTTTTTATCAAAGGATGTAAAAGATAAATGAACTAGAAATAACAGGTGCTAATAAAAAAAGAAAAAATCAAAATATTCACAACCTTCCCTGCATTTCACAAGATCTGTGATCCACTCTATAACAATGCCAGCTTCTAAAACACTGAAGACAAAAGTGTCACATTAATTTTAATCGTAAATATTAGCATGAAGTTAGAGATTTCTCTGGTTAGACTGCGTTCTCTACTCCTCAACAATGAAGTATATAAATTAATGTTTATAAACTAATGTATATAAACTAAGAGGTATATGATATGAGAACAAAAGAAAAAAAGCTATCAAATTATGAGAGATTTTCAGCCACCAAAAAATATTCAATTTCAACAAATAACATAATTCTTACCAATATAAATCTCTAATTACAAAAAAAAATGATGTAATAGAAATCGATTATGGTATCAGCAGCTTGGAACTATCCTGACAACAAAACTGCACAACACATACAATGAGCAACAGTTTCACAAATACAGATTTATTGCTGTAAATGGTATTTAAAGCTGAACCAGCAAGTAAAGACAACAATAGCAAAACAGCTAATTCTGTAAAAAGGTGCCACACGCAGAGAAAGAACAGCATGCCTGAGACTAGATCTGAACCCATGGCAGCTGATCTTCACTGTATTGCTGACAAGTGCTTTACTGAAGCACCGACCAACCATGTATGGATTAATCGAGGTAACATTAATGTTACATTACAAGAATTCAGTAACAAGCTTTGCTTGATCAGATCTCCACATCACATTATAAACACAGTTTGTGCAGATCTTAGGCATTATTACAGATCCCCTTAGAGAATGATAATAAGACACATAATTGAAAAAATTCATATATTTGAAAATATTACCAAATGACATCACCAAAATCATACAAATGAAGGTGATTCTGATATTATTTTATACCTTTTATAAATCTTTTATTCTTAAATGAGTTATATTTCTATTTTGTGGAGAAATATTAATAAAATGATTCCTGATAATGTCCTTAAAGGAAGACATCTGAAATGAAGAAATATTTTTTACCTCATAAAAAATTGATACCTTATTTAAATGGGATATCCAAACATCACGAGAATAATAAAAATATTCAAATTATTTCTATGGAAATATATGTCACAGAATCTCTTTACTTTCATTTTTGGTTGGTTGGTGGTTTAGTAGGAAAGTGTATCCCCTCTTGAGGTGATTTCACAAGATGAGATGTAGGAAGGTGGAGGGATACCGAAGTACCCTGGAGAAAACCCTTAACAGCTAGCCCTGCGAATAGGTGTCACATACATAGTGTACCAAGACAAGAGCTAAACCAAAGGCATCTCACTGCAGTGGTGATAAGTGAGTGTTTTAACCACTACATTACTGGGCACCCCTTTAAATTTAACATTAACAATTTAAAAATCCAATCTGCCCCTTTTGGAGATCTTTATTGATAGAGGACTGGCTACCTACCTCACTATAAGCAGAAGCAACCATTTGCCACTCAGAATACTGTCAAATATTTGCCATTAGATATCACTAGTTGCAAGCCAAGTGCAAATATTTTCTACCCAGTACAACTAGGTGAGTGTAGCAGAATTGCCCACATCCTTATATTCTTACAGGTATTCTAAATGTCACACATTAGCCACTCATCTGTCACATCACTGACTGACACAGATAGCTTTTCAATTATGACTACAAATTCTGAAAGGACATTGCACAGGGTTTCGCAGATAATCATAATAAAACTGATCAATTCTGGCTCTTGAAAACAAAAGGAATGAAACAGTTTTTAAATATTCAAAATCATCAAAGTGCATCTCAGAATTGCTTACAGCTCCGTCAATAATATCACCACTTTGTATTCCTTTATCATCCAGATCTCAAGGTCTTCCAATGCTGCTTTGTAACTGCTGAGCATCATTCACACTGTGAATCTAACCTACCACCCTTTTGAAAACGCTTTTGGCACTCCATCAAGTGATTAGATTGTCAGTGAAAATTTGTCATCCTTTATATCTGAATGATAGTCTTAGTACAAAAATACTTGGGTTTCACCAATAAAATTTTCTACCATTCACCAGCAATAAAGCTCTGTAACTAAACTAGCAAAATAATAACAACCTTCTAATTGTCAGATCTTGAACTAAAACATAACTGGTATAATGTACACAACCATGGATTCAGTATCTAAAATACACAAGACCATGATATCACAGTTGTGATTGTACGCATGCAGGACATCTCACAACCAAGACAAATTACTCTAAAACCCAATTTGTTTCTAAATCATGTGGAATGAAGTGATAAATGCCTTAATTTATAATAAAGGTAAGGTAAAAAGGTAAATGAGGTGTTAGAGACCTCACTTTTCTCAGGGCCAGCTTTACCTGAGGGCGATGCCCATCTCCTCTCCCTTGATGTCTTACCTTCCCCAATCATATATGGAGTCAGGTACCCATTCCTGCCAGCTGGGTCAACTGGGCGAAGTTTGCTGTGCTAATCTATTTTATAAACCTGGACCACATCGAATGCTCTCAAATCTAATTGGGTTTACAATGTCATTAGGATTGTCTATTTCAGGCTATAACATTGTCACACAGGGAATAATACTGATAAATCACGAAAAAAACAAAAGAATGTCAAGTTTGGTATAAACAACAAATTTTTATCTGAGATATTGACCTCTAGCCACCATCAATGTCTGTTCAATCAATAACCTACATGATTAGAGACATGACTGGGATTGTGCTATTTGAATTTCACATATCCGATTGAGACTGTACTCATGTACACATATGATTTATTCCCCAACCTCAACAAGTGCCTTATATGAATAAAACTGTGGCAAATTACACAAAACTCAAAAGACAGAGGTCATGCAAAGACTTCTGTCTGTTGAAAGGCAAATTGCTAGAGGTCTCTCTCTCTATATATATACAGACAAAATTTCAGGTCATTTACAGGAACTGGGACAAGAATAAAAGAGCACTAAGTGTGAATGAAAATAATCAAAGATCAGTATCAGTAATCACAAAAATCAAACATCAGTATCTATCCAATTGCACAAAGTCTCTGATGTCCCTGAAATCGTATCAGAAATGTAACACATTTTCCTTATAGGAATCTCCAGTCCTTTAAACTTCCTACACTTCGCCAGTAAGATTATGATATCATATAGCACTATATCCATCCTGCTTTTTCATCCACTGCCCTGATCAAAGATGTTGGCCCCAGCAATTTTCTGGCGTTGTCGGATAAGCAGATCTCTCAGCGTCTTCCCCGTATCAGCTAGGTGAAGATCATCCTCATCACCTTGAAGAAAAACAACATTCTTATATTGTTCCTGATTATAGCACAAAACACACACACACATTAGGTTGCAAGGGAGTCAATCTGTTAAATGTTTGTTGTAACAGATGTGGTTTAAGGTACATTTTTTGAAAGTTCCATTTGTCTGTGTATGCCATAAGTGCGATTGCAGGGAATTCCAAACTGTGGGTCCAGACACTGCAAAAGAGTTCTTGCCACAGGTGAAAAGGGAGAAAATTGGCATCTTGAGATCTCAGCATCTGTGGTGGTTTATACTGGTGACACTGGTTACGGTTGATACTGATCAATAAGAATAGGTAGTCAGAAAACAAACACAGTTCACTGAAAATAAAGGGAGGACACTTTATTCCCTAGATAAGCCAAAGGCCCAATGGAAATAAAGCCAATGAAGTGTCCTGAGCAGTCCAGTAAAGGAAGCATGACGAGGCTGACAACAAGGCCAATGCAGCATTATGTGCACAGCACTGAAGTTTGAAGATGTTTAAAAAGTGATTATCAGTATATTGTGGAGTTAGCCCAAAGTGGTGTTCGGGCTTAAGGCTGCATCTGGAATCAAGTCAGATTATCCCAAGGAGGGGTTCCCTTGCTATTAAGGCTTGGAATTTTATGTTAAATAAAATTAACCTGAACATATTCACATAAACTTTCCAGCCTAAGTAACCTAAGGAGTTAGTCCTACTGAGCTGAAATGTCAATTTTAGCAGGGCCAGAGCATTAGATCTAATTAATGGCTCGACTTGCAATTACTGTAAAAACTTTCTTCTGAAGAACTTTCTATTGTTCTAATAACTGCTGAATTCAAAGAAAAAAATCTCTCTAGATTTACATTCCTTTATTTCGGGATATCCCTGGATGTCACAGTTGAGTTTTTGTGGTTTATATGTATGGTGACCCTTACCCCGTAATCAGAAGAACTATATATTATTTCTGGAAATTGATCTTGAATTGGACAAGGCATCCAAACAGCACTTAATACAGTCCAAACACAGAAGCCTCAGCATGCATACATGCATAAGGACAAGTTAGACAACTCTATACACACTATTCAAGGGATCCTTGATAGCCTTGACATACTTACTGTCTGAATCCTGTCCCTCTCGACTGTTTGGAGTCTGAGGAAGGAAGCAGGAGGTTCACCGAGGTTTCCCCGATGGTCTGCCTTGGCCCTTCGTTTGCTGAAGATAGCCTGGAGCTCTGCTGCACTCTGCGTCTTGTACTGAAGAAAAATAAATATAGGATGAGCCAGCAGAAGATATCAGAGAGAAAAAGGGAATATGATATATAATGGAAAATAACATAGAAAATTCATTACAGCAGAAATGGGACGTAAAAGGAAAAACATTCTTTAGTCACTTCATTAGAATGTACTGGGTGTGAGGGTAAAAGCCTTAACATGAAAGTACTCTATCACAATGAAGTTGTTCTAACACTGTTTTTATCAAAACATCTAATATTATTTATAATATATTCTTATTGCAAAATAAACTCTTTAGAAAACTTCCATAGTCTACAATTCATGGGCTTTATAAGTAATCAGTTCCATCAATGGCAGTAGACTGACCATTTTTGTATTTCATTTACAGAATTTTTTGTTTTTCTTTCTTTCTATCCAAACATTCTAAAGATGATAAAATGACGATGTTGTATAGATGAAACCATGATAATAAAATAGTAAGACAAGAAAGTGGTAAAAATTAGAATGTCTGGCATTGCAACAGTCAAAACAACTCTGTATGTGTCATGGACAAGTCTCTGTCAGACTCAAACTTGACATGTTATTTGCCGTTCTAAGACAGGCCTGTACTACTTTAGGTGGGTACAAAGGGTTAAAAAACATTCTCATGCTCCAAATGACCACTATATTCACTAAGCATGGGCGAGCATTTATAGGTTATCACAGTGCCTCTGAATTATTCCTGCTCTAGCATTGTTGAACCAAGGTAAAGCCTCTTTATATTATTACCTAAAAAGTTATTTGCAAAATTATCTTTTGTAGAATCTAGATGCAAAAATGCTCAAGCCTAGCTCTGACCTCTAGCTGTGCACAACTGCATATTTGTGATAATTAACAGTTGGAAAGAAGGACATTCAGGCCAGGAATCATCCTACATTTGAGATCAAGTGAGTGAATGAAGGGTGTCTAAACCTTGCTTTTATATCAAAGTTATTAAATTTGCTGGACTGTTCAAGTGAAGACATTGTTAGATTGAAACTTAGTGTGTTTATAACTTTGATTCAACCCTGTAAGGATCAAAATTTTGCTTTGTTATTAGCCATTTGTCATTGGGGTATTAGTCTCACCAACCCCCACCCCAAATGCTTTCATCTTTCCATTGGAGTTTACACACTGCTTTTGGTGTTATGTTTCAAATGCATTGTGAACATAGACAGGTGGTACAATTCATGATGTCCTGTCCAATGTTTTTCACCCAGGAAACTATTATATCATGAACTACTCAGCCAAAAAGACGATCGCTTTGTCATTGTTGAAATAATGTGCATGTATCCTAAGTGAGTGTAATGTAGTAACATCCATCTGTGACAGTATGACAGTAATAAAGTCTTATTAGTCTGCTCACCCCTGTCATTTTTTTCTGCAAGGTTAGCTGCCCCTCCAGGCGTGCTGCCTCCTCATGACCAATTATACTCTCCATCTCCTGTCGATGCAGTCCAAAAATGTCTCGTCCACTGAAACCTTTCAAGGCGTCTCTGCATCTGTAATATAGAAATTTGAAAAAAATGAAAAAATTTTCTGAGCTTATCTTTTTAGTTCTCCATAAATCCAATTAAACTTACAACAAATATAACACAATAGTGACATTTATATAATGCTCGAAAACTCCAGATTTGAAAGTTTAAAAAAGGTATTTGGCATTCCTCATCATAAAACAGTGACAGGATTTTAGCTCCTTAAATACATGCCCTTTTCAAGAGCTGTTGATATATGGAGCTAAAATCACTATTTAAAGTCCATGAATGAAAGAAAACAAATTTTCCCCAATTAAACCACTTGTAAGAAATGTTACAAAGACTAAAAATGAGTTTTGTATAATTTAACTTAAATTATAATACTAGGGGGTAACCAGGACCACCGAGAGCCAGCAAGGGCCACAAGGTAGACGATCTCTCCAGGCTCCTTGTAATTGTAATCGTAAATTATTTTCCCAGTATATAATAATGATTGCAATTCAATTGTAAATATTTACATTTTATTCAATAGCATAATATAGACTGAAAACATCAGGACAGGTACACTTAGATCTACATCACTACTTGAACATATAGCCATTTACACATGAGTGGTTAGTAAAAGAGGAAAAATGACGGTAAAGGATCCCATCAACCTTTCTTTAAAAGAAAAGGAAAAGAAGAAGGAAAAAATCCACTGACAAAAGCCAGGCCCTCCCAGGTACACCAGACCTCATTGACCCCTCCCCATCATGTGTTAGCCCCTCATCGGGCCTGGGGCTAACACATGTAATACAACACCACACTAAAATTTTGTCACAGTGCAGCATTCTTTTAAGTACCATCCAAAAATAAGCACATAAGAATTTCTCACGCTGCACTGAATCCCTTGGCCTCTAGCCATGCAATAACCTCATCCTGTGTGGAGTGTGTGTCCAGGTAGCGTGGTGACATGTTCCCCGAGCTAGTACCGGAGGGTGGCGGTGGAGGTGGCGGGGGTGGGGTGTACTGATTAGCTTCAAGGACACGTGGTGCACCCATGCGATTACGTAGTTCTTTGGTCAGCTGATCTTGTTGTGCATTCTTATACAGCCCAACCCCTCCTTATAACAGAAGAACAGCATATTAACAATACAACTTTATTTTCTCTCTGGAAAAATTAATTTCTGGTTATTTTCTTATAAAACAACCAGTACTGCATTGAATAATCAAAGAACTAGGGGGAGATGACAAAGAAGGAAGTGCAGTTTAGATTATTGACAGCCATATTCTCATGTATTTCCAGACTGTTGAAAAAATACAAAAGATGTGAAATCCTGCAGCTAAAATTCCAGCTAATGCTCACCTCTGTTAGGGTATCCGGCTGGCTCCACAGGACGAAAAGCATGTCTGGTGTCCAAGTCCTCATCTGTGCGGAGGGGAGAGTACATTGGAGATCCTCCAGAACTTTGTTCCCAATCCTGGTCTGGTTTTTCTAGTTACATGACAGAATGAGGCTCTTGATCAAGATATCCAGTAGTATACAGTGCAGTTCTTTCAATCGAAACTAATACAGTATATCATAGTGTTCATGTTATTGTTATGCAAGATTCTTATTTTACATGTTTATTGGCAATATGTGTGTGTGTATACTTGTTAGAAAAATGTCTCATTATTTCTACATTAAACATTTAATATATTTTCAATTGTTTGAATAGAATTTTACTATTAAAAAACAGAATTCCTGTCTTCCTTGTGTCTTTTGATGAGTTTGGGAACAATCATTGCGATTATATCTCAACTCTTGTATTGTGCACTGATATGCTTGTCTTAAAGAACCACCAAAGTAAACTGAAATGAATTGGTTAAGCTTGACATAGCCTAACTCCTCAGATCAAATCCTCAACTCTAATAACCTACCTCAAATTTGCCGCTTAGAAGCCTACATTGACAGGTACATTCAGGTCAACTACGGTTATAGCCATTAATTAGGCATATCAGTGTTCTTACCTGATGTCCCAGACTAACCTCTTTCTTTACAAACAGGAGGAGGCTACTTGCTCATCTTAAAGAATTAGGATCTTACAATGAATTCAACCCAATTATTAAAATAATTCTCCCAGTTGGTCTTCAACAGATGCTAATTACAATTCTCCATTCCATATCGTTCAGACTCCCCATATTAAAACATCATCACATCACAAGAAAATGATTATTTTTGTTACTACAGGCACAGATATGTATTCTTATAAAATAATAACGAATGTTTGAGGGCTTGATGAAGCATTGTGTGTATGTATAAGTGAGAGAAAAAGATTAAACCACACAGAGAGAGAGAGGAAAAGAAAAGCAATTGACAAGTCAGGTATGGATGATAGCAAATGCCTTCAAAAGGATGTGACAAGTTACAAGTGACATTACCCCCAGTTTGAACATGCACACATATCTCAAATCTCAGATTGGTCAGTGTATCATACCCCACAGCCCGACCTGACACTGATAAAATGCAAGCAAAGGTAAAGTCTTTAAGGCTTCCCAAGTCACTTGCTCGTCAGCTGTAAAAACTGTTGTCTCCTATCAACAATGAATCTTCTACGTGCATCAGTGATCCAAACTTTCATATTCTTCTGGTGTCAATGCTTGAAAAGCCTCTGTAGCAAGCCCTCTCAGTCCCTGCCACCCTAGAATGACCAGTCTGGGCAAACCAGTATAGGTAGGCCAGCAGTACAAGGGATGAGTGAACTTTTTGTCTTCCAGATTTCTGTCTCCTTAAGGTATCTGTTCAAAAAACCTTTACATGTTTGTTTTTTCCTGTGCTTGTCCTCAGGATCATGTTATTTAGTCTATGTGTCAAGGAATCCAACAGGTCAACGAGACATTTAAAGTGTAAATTTCCAGAGAAATCTGAAGCTTTGATTATTACAACGTGAATAAGTTATTCTATACTTCCTATTTTCCTAAATTTCAACATTTTCTAAATTTTATTACCTTGTCCTTGTCTCTCTCCAAAGAAAAAAAAAACCTCCAGATGCTTAGTTTCAGAAAAAATAAAAATACATTTTAAAATTGCTGGTAATGGTCATAGCACCTGATGCTAAAACAGGCAGAGAGTGAACATTCTGTATGGTGCATGTGTGTTCCTGTCTATAAAAATGCATGCACATTGCACACATTAGAAGACAAGACAGAACATAAAAGGAACCACCAGGTGACAGAGAAGAAAGAAGTGGAAAAACAGGCAACATTTAGCAACGTTTTAAAATGCTGATGTTTTTCCAAGTCTAGATTTTAGAGACCTACGCAACATTACAGATAACTTCACAGAGGTTTAGTAAAAAGAACAAGCATGCAGCAATGTACATGAACTTTGTTGAACATTCACTATAGAAATTTTTCTTTGGTCTCAAGCTTTTCTCCTGTCCTCCCCTAAGTGGAACCCTGAGCATACAAAAGTACACATACCTATGTAGAGTTAACTCACTGCACTGAAGTAAACAGAACCTATTAAAGCTTTCCTCTACGAACTGTTTCAATCCCTGCCTGCCTTCACATTTCTCATGCAAACAGAACCATGCATTCTGTCAGTGAAACTCCACAAGTACTGAAAATTTTGTATAACTGCTTTATTCAATTTACCAACAATACATGTGATATTTATCTTTTTTTGTATAAATATAACTTTAAATTTGTCCAACTGTTACATAAGGATACAAAGAAGTTTCTCTTCAAAGACTTGGCATGCTAAAGAGATAAACTGAATACAGTTTTATGCACAAACCTACTGCCATCATTAACATGGCAATCACAAGATTATCTCGTCCACACACACCCATCCTAGCAGCACCAGCAAGAATAATGCAGGGCAGGAATTTTAAAGTGCAAGAAGTGACAAGTTCAAATGTGGTTGTTGTACAGGCACCAGTCATGCAAGGAACCATTTATTTTACAATAGTTTAGAGGGAATAGGAGATTTTTGTGGTCTGTTATCCACATAAGCTTCTGTAGGATCTCTAAATATTTTCCTCCCAGATTCCTTCCACTGCCAACCTACTTTACAAATCTTCTGACTTTGCATTGTAATTAAATGGAAACTCAAACTGTAAGATATTTGGAAAAATAGTCTTGATATTATAAGTAGGACAATCTCATGACAGGACATGTTCATTATTTATGGTGGAGATTTAATGAAAAATTGCATAGTCTGCTAAGGAAGGATTTAACAGGTTATATTCAGGTTAAATCAGTTTAAGTTGTGGAAATAACAGTATTCTGGAGAACACTATGCCCTTCTCAAAGTTTAGATATCTGGCCAGGTCATAAACGTCTGTTAAAAATGAAATTCTTTAACAGTCTTTTTTATTATAAGAAGCAAATTTCTGAAAGATAAGCAAAAAAGAAAAAAATAAGAAAGCATTAATGGCATGAACTGGCAAAATGATTATTCATGCATAGTCTTTTTAAGAAGCATGCAAAGATAGATGCAGACTATTTTTTTTTCTTCCTTATTCCTATTAATACCACCTTTTCTTTCAGATTATTTTCCTAAAGCATAATAAGCAAAGTTAAGCAAAAAAGTGAAAAAAATGAAGCAAGGCTGAGCACACAAATATTCCATAACTTGTTTACAGAAGCAGACAGAAATAATGCAGCAGTTTACCTAATCCATGATTAAAGCAGCATTTGTTTTAGAGTGCTTTCTGCAATGTGTGGACAAAGCTACATACCCAAAATGTGTGTAAGCCAAGCAGTAATCATGATTGTTTTGTCCCCACTATCACTAATGCTACAGACAGTGCAGTGAGTTAAGTCTCTACATATGTTTTATGCTCCTTGCCAGAGACACACTAAGTTGTGCCCCAGTATGTAGTTCACCATTTTGGGTGTTTTCTAAGTTAGTCTTCTCTAGTCTACAGACTACCCACTTTATAGAGACATGCAAGACACTTAAAAGAAAAAAATTGTCAATCCCATTATGAAATACATAACAGCAGGTAGTGACAACACCTCAGGTTTTGTACACAAAGCCATGAGATATATAGCTGAAGCATGTGATATCAATACTGTATCTAATATCACAGCTGCTTGCCACAATTCTACTAATCTCATTCCCAAATTCCTGTCTGACACCCAAACAGTTAGGTAAAAAAATCTCCAAGTATTAAAAAGAAGACCATTTCCAGATCATCAGCAATTGATGGAAACTTTGATCAAACAGAGCTAATACCCAACAACTTCATTTTCTTTCACATCAACTAAAGACTTGTCAAAATAGAACTTATCTTCAAATACCATTTTTTCTTTGAGGGGAAAAAAATGCTTCCTATTAATCTGCTAGTTATCGAAAGAAACACAAAAAATGGTGGTTATTTACATCCTGCCCTTAAGCACTTTCTCAGTGGTGCTCATAGCTCCCATTCCCTCAAATACCAAAGGCGCAACTGCTCACAAAATCTTGTGCTGCACCAATCATGGTGCTTGTAACAACCATTAGTGAACCTGTTTACATCCAGTTGAGGTTTGAAAGCAAAGTTCAAAACTGCTGGGGAACACTGGACAAAAAGTTGAGCTGGAAAGCATCATGAAAATTTTTACAGCCATGGCCAATTATGTGCAGACATACAAAATGAACAGGTATCTTATGCATAAAATTGTACATATATTCACTCATGCACCCACATACACACATGTGGGCACAAGTGCTATCACACACATGAGCATGTATGTGTGCGCATACATTAACACCCCATTAGCAAATCATGAAAAAAAAAAAGCATTCAATGCTTTCCACATTACTGTTGTTTAACAAACGATGTGAAATTGTTCACCTCTAAATAAGTGACACAATTGTTTATCAAGCAACTAATCTGACAGAATGATACTCTGCACATCTGCATTTATTTAAATTTCTGGACAAGAGATTTGACATTGAAATTGCTTATTTCATTAGAATGAGGAAGTCATGGGCAGAACACAAAATCCTCACTGTGTCCTTATGTAATAATATTTACAAGTTTTATAGGATTATATATCTGTTTTTAAATATTTTGTCACCCCTGTTAAAATAAAAAACAAAAAGTCATAAGAAAACATGTTAAGGCCAGTAGCAAATTGTCCATGCCTTATTTACTCAAACCTGACCAGACTTAGCCATTCCTTGCACAAGTTCATTTCCATTTATGCAGATATTGTTATAAAATTCAAAGCTTTCAGTAAATTATCATTTTGGTAAGGTTGAATACTAAGCCAGCTGTCCTGGTATAATCATGACAGATTTCATACTGCATTATAGTGTAATGATACAAAATACATTCATCTTACGTGTTAAAAATATGTGGCAAAGGTGAAGGGGAGAAAGCAAAACAACATCCACACAAAAGACAAGCACACTGGATGGTGAAGGACGATGTATTATCTGTACAAATGAAAGTGACCTTGCCTCCAGAGGTAAAACAAATAGGTGCATTCACTTTTTCACGCTCTCCCACACACTATTGTTCTAAAACTAAAACAGCTTTACTTCAAATCGCCCATCAAAATATTTTTGTTAGCCCAAACAATAAAGGGGTGAAATTATTGAGACTGAGATTAGCTACAGGACAAATTAAGTAAAAGTAAATTTGTGGGAAAACAATTTAACCATCCACATGTAAAATTATTCAACTTTGAAACTGAAACAGCTTGTTTCACAAGGAAGAACAAATGAGAGAGAAACACACATTTTTATTTTGCATGCATAAATATTTTATAATTTTTATTGTTGCTGCTCTTTGATGTATATCCAGTTATAACGAGACAATATGTTCAAACCAATATAGTCGAAATATTTTATTCCTTAAAGCAACCACTAGGTTGCACTACGGAAAATTTTAAAGGAAGCAATATTTGCTTTTTTTTGAAAGCTGATTGGTTGTTTGATTGTGGTTTTCTGTGTGGATGGATGCAGGGCTGGTGACAGACAAGAGAAAAAGAGAAAAGCTGCTAAAGGAAAATCAAACGTTACAATTGACTCCTTAGAGGAACAAGTAGGTCTCAAAAACAGGAAGTATTTTCTCTAGACTTCCTGTAACTATAACTATATTTAACTTTAAGTTCTAAAAAAAAAAGCAAAAACCTTTTCATAGCAAACATGAATACAACATTAAGCTGAGCTTAGCCAGTGACAGGACAAACAAGCTCCCTCAAAAAATATTTGTTTAGCAATGCAACAAAATCACAAATAACAGGTAGATGATTAAAGGTGAACTGGAAAATAATGTTTTCAAAACCAATGAGTTTACCAAACAATGCTTAATGATTACTTTTGCAGACTGACATCAGCCATATTTGTCTTCCTTGAATTTAACAATGACACCATCAAATGAAAAAAAAGCATCTTATTTCTGAATTACTCCAGAACTGATCGCATTCTCAATATAAACTGCACCAAACATAAAATTTTCTTTGAAAAGCACTACGCAAGGATCTTGACATGAAATGTTCTTCAGAGATCAGTTTCCAATGTGCTTTAACAGAAGACTAACAGGGGGTAAGGGTAGGGGGAATAATCTTCCTGCCCAGCCATCTGTGGACTGGTCACAACCATTTGACAACTAGTGACTAAAATCAAAGGCATTATTAGTCCTAAGGATGAAATCTCAACTGGGTGTGTAGAATATTCTAGGTGAAAATAAAAAGAAATTAATAACTGAAAAGAATACAACACCCAAAACATTATTTCTTATGTATTGCCACTTGCCCTGTTGCTATGGAAACCCTGTTGCAAGATCACTTTGATTTCTACACATGCGCTGCAGGGAAACAGGTCTTTTGGAATAATCCTGAGGCCATAACTGTGATGAAAGTGCATCCCAGACATCAAGGTAGTTCAGAAAAACAATCCATAGCATTCTTTCATTTTAAATGTAAATCCAGCTCTAATAGAAAGTCAATAAACTGAATTTCTTTTCCATGTTTCATCCTAAAGGGACAGTACAGGGATATTCCTAATATGATTAAATTTATTCTGTCATCAAATCAGCTTTTTCTTTTAAAAAAAATTTCTATCTTACAAAGCGAAAGCTAAATCAGCTAAAACAGCTGCAGGTAAAAGGAATATAAAACAATGGTCAGTAAAGATATATATAATATGTGCACGTGTGAATACGTACACACATGCTTTCTTTTGATTTCAGGAATGATGATTATCTTTTTGCATGACCAAAAAGAAAACTGTTGATACAAAGCCTATAACATCCCACTCATTACCTTCTTATAAATCTAACTCTGGGCTTTCCCCCTTGAAAAACAAAGTTGATGCTCTATACATAATTATAGCAAAGATATGAATCACTGCTTTGATATTTTCCTTTTTACGAACATAAGCAAACGAAAATATGAGAATGCAAGCATGGGAAGATGAAATGGCCCAAAGACACCCTAGTATCAACTAGACATGAAATAATGAGCTGTGTGGAAGAAGGGAATGTTTGTGCTAATCAAACTAAAAGTTTTAACCCTCAAACTGAACACACCTCTTGTCTTTTTAGCGATAACACCAACATCAAACATGAGTGGTTTTGTTTCAAACAACAAAAACAATGACCCTGTAGAGACAGTGGCTAGGGTTGCAAAGAAGCCTGAAGTTCTAACTTAGCTGCATGCTTTTGGTGACAAATAGACACGAAATATCTGTAAATGTGAAATGAACTTCTTTCGGTAAAATCAACACTTCAAATAAATCAAAAGCCAAGCCTTGGTTTTAGACTGTGTAAAGAAGTAGACATGAGAAAAAATGAGGAGAAAAAGAACAATGGAAACCACAAAAAAAAAAAAAAAGAAGCTTCAGTTGGGCAACACCTTTCTTGAAGTCAATATGCCAGATGTAGATAATGGTGGCACCAGGTATGCAGGACCAGACATGGTATGCCTTCAGGTGAGAGTGTTCACACCCAAGGGCTTCAGGAAGTTTCCTAAACTGAAAAGTCTGTTTACATGTTTATATGTTTACTGGGTCAGAAATACTTGAAGTCACCTCTCCTTGAAGACATAACAGGTGCTCCAACAGCTGATCCCTGGTCCATCATAGGGTCAAGAGCGCTGGTTGATGGACCCTGCAAGGAGATGCAAATGACAAATATTCACATGGCAGAGACAGGCAGATGTTCTTGCTATATACTTTTTTTGTAATATTCTCACAGTAATTTTCTTACAGCACAAACAGTTTTGAATCATAATTTTTTTGTTTGAGTTTCCAACAGCTGATTATCAAACTAAGTTGCCATGATCTACCTGTCATCATCAGAACACTCTAAAACAGGTTAACAATTACTTATTTTCATACATCTGTATCATAAAACACACTAACACTATCTTCAAGTACTAACAGAAGATGTAGTGCCGGTGTCATAAACACCTCTGTCAAAATGCTAATCAGTGAAGCAGAATAAGTAACATCAGAAGCTCATTCTACCCACAACCATTTTGTTATCAGTACTACATTAGCTCTAATCCTTCTTAACACTCCCCTTGCTTGTCCTAAGTCGGGGATAAAACAGTGAAGGCAACAATTATGAAGTTGTTGGTGGGTTAAACTTAAGCAACTTTCTCAAGCAGAAGAAGTATCTCATTATTTGCAGCACTACTCCTGTCTGTAAGTCATGTTAAAAGGTAGAGAAAAAGACAACAGCAAAAATTCTTCACCATTTGCTGCCAGCAGCATTAATACTCTTGAATTATTTAAAAAAAAAAAACCTGTGATTCTGGCATGCCTTGCCTCACTTGTCAGTCTGCTAGTCAGTCAGCCAGTTCTTTTATTTATTTTTTTTTTTTTTGCAATACACAATGCAATCATTAACTATGGACATACCAAGAAAATAGATGTGTGGAAAAACATACAACATACATAAAAGAGAGAGACTTCTATCACAGAAATATGCAGGAAAACAAGACTAGTTTTAAATATGTAACTTATTTAATTACAAGTCTTCACTTTTTGAATACCAACAATCTGGAAGTAAGGCACTAAATGCTACAGTAAAGCTGCTTTTCTTCCTTTAAAATTATGATGCAAGCTTATTACTGGAATATGTATGTACAAGTTTAAAGCTAATACTGATCATCATTTAATTTTCCATGCACAAAGGCCACCACAAACTACCATCCATAAACCTTAGCACGCATGCACTTCCACAGCTAATTACTAATTACTACAGCTCCAAGTAGCATCATATTGTTAATAAGCAAGGTTCCCAGTGTCCAGGCTGTACAGAATTTCTCCTGAATACAACAACCTATACCACATAAACAAATCACAGATATTAAACTGTGCAGACGACTTTTTCTTAAAGAAATTCATCTGCTGATGCGAGAGACAAATGCTGGCTCACAGGTGGTTATATGCTGATAAAATGTATGCTTGTAGACATTTGTGTCCACGTATACACTAGTTTGCATGCGGGCCTACATAGAACTGTGTAGTTTTTTTTCATCCAAGCATCATCAAATAGCATTCTTCATGACTGCAAGACCAGACATCACCCTGACATTATTCTGTAAGCTAAGAATCAATATGCCATGTCTGTTGTCTTAACTCATAAATTCAGCATAATGAAAAAAGCAAGTTTTAGCTAGTCTTCAGCATGCAAGTAATAAATGTTTTCCTGACTAGGGAAGGTCCCCACCTCTTTTCTGATGATATTTCTCTTTTTTCGTTCTGAACAATACTCAATTCAGTTTAAAAGTTTTACATTTCTGAAACAGTACATGAAAATGATATATGTACACCTTAAGGCCCGAAACATTCAAGGCTTAGTTTTTCTGAATTATAAAATATGCTGCAGAAATGCATTAATAAAATAAAGCTGAAGACAAAAGATAACTGGGGTTTGGGAGGTGGTGGTGGCTGAAACTTGCTTCTTCATTCCATGCTTTTAACACTGTACACAAAGTCATGGGCTTTCTGCTGAATCAGCATGCTGGCTTTGTCCTGCCCCTCATACAATGTTTGCATTTTTCAATACACCCATCCAAGCAGAGTGGTTACTCAAGCCAATGCAGTATGGTAATTTGTTATAACCATAAGATGATAAAACACTTGGTGACCTGCATCACAGAACAATAGTTACCCGGAAGAGTCTTCAAGGCAAAAAGCTTAGTAACTGTATTCAGTGGTAGCCAGCTGCCTGTGATAAAGAGAGGCACAGAGAGAGACACAGTGTTAACTTCCAGCCTTAGTACCTCTGCTTTAACCCCAAAACCTCTCTTGACCAAACCTGACAGAAGGTGAACACATTTCTGCCATTGGGTCTTCTCAGTTTCACATACAATCTTTCTCTCATACTTTTGTTTGCATAGTGCATCCATCAACGCACTTGAACAAAAATTCAAATACACAATACTTGACATTTGTGTAAATTACAGGTGAGTATTTGCAGAAGTGCATAAATTAATCTTTACAGTGCAAGGGCTAAATGGCCTAAAAGGGTCTAAGTTTAATAACTTATGCTGGTTTACATCTTTCGAATTGGACAAATTTAAGTAAAAGAATGTTTGTCTAGAAAGATAAGCTTCTGATAAAATTGTTGTAAAAATTCAGTTTTTTTCCCAATTGAACAGATTTTTTAAAATCAAAATCAATATTATTTACAATCATGAAAAAGCATGTAAAGCAGTCACATTTGTACTGTTCTAGCCTGCATTCAGCGATGCATGTAAAAGATACTGCTGCTCAATGGAAGAGATGGCAAGTCAAGAGAGATTCCAGAGTAACTGTCTCTACGATAACACACCCTTGCTACATGTCAGTTGGACTGCTAATGCTTCAGTGCCTCTTAACATTCCATAAACATGCATGGCTTTACAGAAAGAGGCATCTACTAGTTACTAGATGCAAGTTCAGTGAATTTCTTTTACCACAAAACAGGCATAGGTCGCAAGACTTTTACAATCTTTCTGCCAGGTACCAGATTAAACCACCGTGGAATGTATGGTGCTGCCTGAATTAAAGATGGCCCCAGAATGACTGGGGCATTCTGAAAGACAGGTGCAGCTGTGATTAAAGGGTTTTTCATTTTCTTCAAAATATGAAACATCTATGAATCAGTGGTCCATGTGCTGAGTAACCTTGAAAGTATGGTAAGCCAGCAGTAGAACCTAAGCGATGTCGTGAGTGATCTTTTTTTTTTTCTTTTCAGGTCTTCTTAAAAGGAATCAGGAGCATGTCAACAAAAACAAGACAACAAACAATATTAAAGTCTTTGACATGCAAAAGATCAATGGAAACAACCTTCAGTATTTCATCTATAATGTGCAACAGCTTGTTTCCAAGTAATGAAATATTCATTGTCAAAGAAAACAACACAAGCTTGTGGCCTGTAGGAAAAATGTGCATCTGACACAAGACTCAGAGAGGCATGCACAAATGACTGCACCAAGATGCAAACAAGCAACAGGCAGAACACCTGCACTTCACCAGTTTATGACAACCATTGTCAGCATCATACCTCAGTGCCCAAGGTCAACAGGTGCACTCACCACCTCCGTCAGCATCTCAGCCTTGATGAGACAGCAAGTGTGCAAAAATAAACACTCTTAGGTCAAAGGTTGTTGCTACAATGTCTCTGGTTTAGAAAAAAACTCAGAAGACTAAAACTAAATTTTAACTGCAGTTTGTTTTCACACAAGCCTCTAACTACTAAAAAAAAAAGTTTTAAGAGACTCCATACATTCAGCTGATCTTTGCAAGAGAGAAAGATATATACAATTGATTGGGAGAGGGGTAGAAGTCAGCACATATGTATTGGTCTTTATATCAAGGATTACATCTTTAATCCAGATTAAAAGCCAACCCTTCTTAGTTCTGAGACAAAAGCAGACAAAGCTCACAGCTGAAAAATAAGTTTGCTTGAACAAGCTGTCACATTGAGAAAACACTCTCTACAACATCATCTTGATGTCACCTAACAAGAGAATTTTCAGTCAAGTAAATTTTCAATTTTCAAGTACAACCCTGACCACGGGCACATTCGCACTAGACAAATCCAAGAATCAATTGTTACTCTTCAACTGAAACACTGTACCGCTGATTATTTTAAAGCATGGAAATGAAGATTTTAATTAAGATGCATAATGTATTTTTTTTTTAAAAACTAAGACAAACTTTGCCGCTATCAGTGAACAATCAAATGTGTTTCAAAAATTGTAAAAGTGGAAATTTTAAAATTAGGTGCAAGCAAAGCTCATTCGATGGAATGAATGTTATTGGTGACAAAATGTTATTAAAATACTGGCAACTTGAATTACATTGTGAATTTGAAATAATATGAAAAAAAAGATTCAAAGAGAAAACAAAACTACCCACCCGTCCACCATCTCCTCCTCCTCCAGCACCAACTTCCTTTAGAATGGTGTATGGGCAGAAACCAGCCTCTCCTTTGTAGTTGCGAACTTTCCACCAGTTGCGGCTGTTGTCTAATACCTACAAATAGAAGGAAAACTCAATCAACAGAAATTTTTCATTATAGGTTTAGACCCACAAAGCATGCATCTGCACACTGGATAGGCCTCTGATCAACAAAACATAATAATAGATGATGGAAATTAATTTTAATATAACCTGTTTTCACTGTAAGCAAACAACCTGTCTCATAAAGAGAACAATCTAAGGGCTAAAAGCATTAAATTCTATTTTTTTACCTGAAGATATTCTCCCTTATGGACTGTCAACTCTTTGGCATTTTTGCCTTGTCTGTCATGAAGCACCTCATACGCACTGCAACAGACCAGTAATGCTCACCTCCCCATGAACTATATAAAACTACTACAAAATTTTACATTAAAGCATATTTTAAACCTGAAAAATTAAGCTCAGAAATTGTCCGTATATGCTGCAATTGGAAAGACTAATGCTGTGAATCAAACCTTTACACCATAATGATGTAAAGCATATTTTTTAATAATTTAATTCTAATTACATCATTATAATTTTAAATTATTTTCAGGGTTTGAAGGTTACAGGCATAAGGGATACTTGTAAATTATCAGAAGACATGGCATTTGAGTTTTGGCTCTCTTGGAGAGGAAACACCTTTATTTATTGCCAACAAACAATACCCATGGGGTTCTACAATCAACAGAATGAACTGATAGCAATACTTCACAGTTACAGTGGTTACATATGGACAGTTATAATGCTCTCCCTACTTTAATCCCTGTAACTCACATGGCACCAGAACGCCTCAGTTCTTCTAAATATGCAGTGTTATCATCCATGGGTGGTCGGGCCTGGCTGACAGGTGGAGCAGAGATGGTGGGTTCTGGTCTCCTTGGTTCATGAGCTCTGAAATTCCTGATAATTGTTTCCTTCATATTATTTTCTATTCTTGCTTCAAAACAATTTCCAATAAAATATATTTAGAAGAATATTACTGACTTTAGTACGAGACTCGTGTGTGTATATATATATATCATTTTTGAAAAGTCCTATGAAATATCTCTATGTTTAATGAAACATTTCTCCTTTCTTTTAATGCTTTAGTACAACTTAACACTCAAATCATGTATATTACTGAGCCAAATACACAACATCACTTTGCAACTAGAAAACAAAAAGGCTGCTTAAATGTTCTGTACTTTGCATGTGAACACATTTTTATTGATCAAACAATACTCCCAGTCATCTGATGGTAAAGCAACTAGCCTGTTAAGGTGAATATATGAATGCTAGTGCATCCACTCATACAGGTGCACACAGCATATGCATGCACTGACAAACTCTCTCTCCTCCCCTTCCACATACAGACATACAAACATACCTAAGCTCATACAGATGCGCATGTATTCATATCCATTCACACATTCTTGAATTTGATAAATTCGCACATGCACATGTTCATACATACATGCACACTGCTCTCAAAAAGACTAAAGATGGTAAGCATATATAAATGCATATGCATAAATGTGTTATTCGTATACATAAATGTGTATATAGAACAGAAGCTGATACATATTGCCAAAAACTGCATCCTCAGCCATGACTAAGAAAAGCTGTAGCAACATGATCTACATTTAAAACTTTTGTGCATCATTATAGAGCAAGCACCCAAAAAGCTTATGAAAGGACAGGCATGGAAAGTGCAGGAGTGGAAAATGCATTGGCAAGGTTCCTGTGATGGCACCCATGTTAGTGGTAAAACAGCAGATGAACACAATCAATCACCTTCCAGTGTAGTCTTGAGGTCAATTCTCTCATTAAAGTGAGCCCCACTGTTCACATGACTGTTCAGTATCTTGTGAACACTACAGTCACCCTTTTGGATAAAGCTATGTCAGCAGTTCAAATTGCCAGATTCATCTTTAATGCTTGTGCAGTCATGTCCTGACTTGAACCATTGTTAGGCTTGAAGCCATTTCTTCCTTAGTACTCTCACTTAAGTTTCTATGGAACTTGCTATTTAACAAAAAACTGTATTTACTGAGGCTCAAAGTTTACTTGTTTAGAATAAATTATTTTTCTTTCAAACTTTCTTTCCTCTCCACTTCAAAGCGTTATCTCTTTATACTTTTCTGACAAAAATCAACAGAACATTTCAAACCTAGTACAGAATGGGGTAGAAGTACACTTTCTGAGGATGTACTTCTGATTCAAAACTCCTTAGAAATGGCAACTAAGCAATTTTTTTCTAATGAAAGTTGTATTATTTTCATTTACTTGGAAATAGTCTTGAGGCATTATAAACTTAGTATTTTCTGGGAAAGACATTTTTAACTCCAGAAGGTGAGTGATGGTGAAGGTGTTAGAAGCAATCACCTCTGAATATGTTGTTCTACATACTCCTGGTATCTGTCCACAGCAGCGTTGCGAGGAGAAGGGGCACGTTGGCCATCAAAATCATCCATGTGAGGGAACACGTGTGAACGATCATCCATAGATGGGAACGGCATGACACGCTCTGGGACCTAAACAAAAATAAAATTTCCAACATGCATTACAAACTTATTCCTTGCAATTATTATTCCCCTACACCTCCAGCAACCTCGTTTGAATGCAAACAACTGAATGAAAAGCATTCAGCAAATACATTTTATGTATTTCACAATAAAAATCAGTATCGCAAGTTTAGAAAGACTTGGACCATGACAAGTATGTGTCTATTCACGAAAATTGTTAAAATCTTTCAAAGATAACTAATTTCTGTATTTTGCATCATTTCCCATTTTTAAAAAAAATGGGTATAAGAACTCTGATGCATCCCATATAGTTACTGCAGTTTTATGCAAATAAACAAAAATTACTACATAACTTCAGCTCCAATATATGATTTTTTGGTTAAAAAGTAGACTTTTTAATATCTAACAATTTCAAAAACACGAGCAGAGTTTCATGTTTTGTACTAAATGTTAAAGATAGATAGTAAATTTAAGAGGGAAGAGCAATGAAAAAGAAGGGTATGATAAATAATTTTTTAAAGTCTTCTTACGGTCAACAACCAATATCTACAAAAGATAAACTGAATTAACTGTGTCAACCAGGATGCTACTGGGAAATTCAAGTAGGTTTTCCAAAACTAAATCTACTCATTACTGTGCTATTTGTGAAGTGAACTTTTTTTTAAGCCTCTACATCATATGACAGAAGTTCTGCATCTTTATCCTATCTTTCATACTGGAGCAAAGCAATTTAGGCCTCCAACTATTCTGTGACATGCACAGCATATCACTTTAAAAGAGGGTACATTTCAAGATCAGTGAGGAAGTGCAGTTGTTGATGAGTAAATAGTTTACACTTAATAGCAATGATTTCCTAATGTCTGTATTTTCTTAATAATCCTTCAACACAAGGGCATGCATATCTCTGTGTCCCCATACAACACCAACACGGTCAGCTTACGTAAGGACGAGTCTGGGCTTCCATGGGCCGATTACGAATTTGATCATGATGTGGAATCACAACTGGCTCAATCTGTGGCCGCACCACTGGCTCTTCTACTACCATGGGAGCAGGCTGCCAGCCATCATAAAATCGAGGAACATAGGGTGGGATTGGTCCTTTCCATTCTTCTCTGATAAAAAAGAAAAATCAAAGATGCACATGGCAAAGCACTGTTACATATGATGCATACTAGCATTTCAAACACATGCACACACTGTTGATGAACATGCTTTATGAATGATCATGATGCATTCGTTACAAATATATGCAAAAAATACCACATACTTCAATCAGTTATTTTGGTGCTCTTATGTTCTGTAACGTTTGTTTGAATTAAGCAAAGTGCAACAGGTCTGAAAATAGGACTATACTTTTATGACCATTAAATTTCTGTGGAAAAAATCACCATTAACCCTCAAGATATTTGAGTCACTATAAAAAAATCTATCTGAATCATGACAGTAGCAAAATTATTCTGTTATGAGAAAATGTCACAAATCTTTTCAGCGATCATATTAAATACAACAATTTTAACAATCATATTAAATCGAGTTACTAAAATAACTTTCTTTGCTCATCTTCAGCAGCCAAACCTACTTGCTAGTTGTCCAGTTCTTGCCCAGTGCCTGCCACAGCTCTATCTCCTTGGATGTCAGACAGTTCAGAAGCAGCTGCTTTGCATCTTGTGTCAACACAGGAGCCACAGCCTGTTCGCCAAGATTTGTGCTGCCATGGACAGGGTCCCGACTGGCCTCATAGATCAGGCTAAGCGGGTGTAAACAGGAAGTGGACCAGTTCTGGAGCATTGGGGATCATGGATGTGGGCCTTCAGCTTGGCCTACAGTCATGCAAAGACATCAATGTTTAAAGCAAAAAGGAAAAAGAAGCTCCTCCCAAAAGTCAATCACAATGTCATAACTTTCTGCTTAAAAAGTTTATTTTATCATGCTTATTATGACTCACAAAACAGACTCTTCCTTAATATTACTTTAGATGACATAAATCAACAATATCTAACACTGCAGAATGTTTAATGATATTATTACAGGATATGAGCTACTCTGTATACAGGTTTGTGTGCCTTGTAAGCAATATTTCATATTTTCATAAAAGATGGTTGCACAAAGTGACATATGTCATGAACTTATTTAAATTTGTGTGTGAAAGTTGGTTACAACTGTGCTAATTAAACTATGAAGTGTCCTTTTTTAGCTCTTTGTTTTGGTTGGTGTTCCTTTAATGACTTTGTACATATACATTGCAGCAGGTTATTAGAACAGATTGAGAAAAAAACTAGCATTATAAGCAAACACCCATTTCTAGTATGCTAATTATTTCCCAGTAATCCATGTCCAAAATGTGAAGATACTTACAAGCAGATTGAAGGAGAGTTTGAACTTCTGGAAGATGTCAACAAAGTCCTGAGCTGGAGGTGGCCTTGCACGGAATCCAAGCATGCCATCTGGAACAAAGATGGGCATGTAGCAGTAGAATGAATAAATAGAACGCATAATTTTGAGTAAAAGGACAGAAAAGAAAGGAAGGAAAATTTTTACAACAGTTGGTCGTGTGTCAATCTTTTACAGGACCAGATTAGTTCCTGCCTTCATGCCATCCACTAGCCATGTTTATATGGCAGCCTGCTTTATGTGGTCTGAAACCTAATGATTACACAAAGTTAAAGTTATCCAATGTTTGATTTCTGATAAAGTGACTACAGAAATGAAGAATTTTGGCTCGTTAAACACTTTTTTTCTTTTTGCAAACAAAGTCCACCAACCTAACAACAGTCAAATGTTTTACTAGTCAATTACCTCCATTCTGCTTCTTCTTATTTTTACTATTGCGATCACGCTTTCGTTTCTCCAATTCTTTGTAGGCCTCTGCTGCCTGCTGGAGTCGTGCCACAAACTTTTCCACATCATCAAAACAGTGATTTAGCAATTGCTGCAAAGAAGTGCAATAATGAATGGATTTAAATATTTCCATCAGTACATTATGAAAAATGTAATAAAGCATCTCTTCTGATTTTATAAATAAAATATGGATAAGGGTAGTTACTGTAACTTTAGATGGGACACCCAAACAAAACCTGCATGAAGGGGATCTACACATTTGTGCTGTGCGTTTGGCTGCCCAATATGACAGCAGCTGTTATCACATTTCAGTGATAATGAACTTAGCCTAGCCTTGCTCTTTGCTGCAGAAAAAAAAAATCTGCTAAAAACTAATTAAGGATGTCAAATGTCAACCACTACAGAGTGCTTCTACTCCATAAGGTGATAAGTTTTAAAACAATGTTTTCACTAAGGTCCCACACATCTGGTTGAAGTCTATCAATGTTAATAAACGTTTACACTGATTACTAAGGAATATTTTTTACTGTATAATTAACTCATGCTGCAATTGTAATAAATGCATTTAATTAGAATGTATACTATCAGTTTAGTACAAACAGCTAACAAAAATCCACACATTTTAAGGAGATGTTGAAATCAAAATACAGTCAAACTTCCATAGGTTGAAATTCTCCTTAACTCGAATTTTAAACATCAATTGGTTGGTTTTCAATTAAAGCAATACATGTTCAACTTTCATAGCTTGAATCAGCTTAGCCAAAAACTTTCACAACTCAAATAATTTTAAGCCAGTTGGCAAGTCAAAACCATTTGAAAATACGTTGGAAAGTGTAAAATCATATGCTCTTCCCCCATCGACCCTGTGCTCCCATATTCTCCTTTCTGCATAGGAAACATGCGTGCGATAAGCGCGACTCTGTCTCCGCAGGGTGCTGAAGTACCTTTAAAATAACAACAGGAAATGAACATATGGTTAAAATTAAACTTCCACAGTGAAAAAATGTTCTTTTTTCGATGAACACTTCCTTAATTCGAACTTTCCGTAACTCAATTTTTTTCATCAGTCCCTTGAAGCTCCACTTATAGAAGTTTGACTGTATGTTACCTGTAAATTCTACTCACCACATCCCGTTCAAGCAACTCATTGTTACTACTTTCAATGTCTTCTCGCTCCCTGTAGGGTAGATGGGCCATCATGCTACTACGCTGAGCTCCTCCAATAAGGCCACCCCCATCTCCAAAGTAACTGACACTTTGTTGGTTATAGCCATAGCGTTGGATCTGCAAACCAAGAGTTACTTGACAATTACTCTATTAAGTGGATTTGTGGATGCCTATTTTTCCATTACAAAACAGTATTTCTTCAAGCTCCTCCTGTTGTCACTGAGATATAGAATATCCTTCAAGACCCAGAGTTACTTTTTCTTTCTCTGCCTCCTTAACATCTCTTCAGCTGTTAAAAGTACCACTTCTCTGATATGCCCAGTGTGTTTCTACATATCAGTCCACTGTGTTTAGGACAGCAAATTTATCTCTGCTTTAGGCAAGATTTCTGGATCTAGGTCTCATAATTTACGTATGTTCAGGTGAACAGATGATTATATAAACAACAGATATCAAGAAGAAAATCCTGTTAAAAAGCCATACAGATAAAATATTTTATGACAGACTTTTTCCATGTACAGTTTTATGGATGGCTATCTTTATATGCTGCTGTATTTTGCTGGAAAAGAATTGTCCATAACATAAATTGTACAGAAACACATATTTTATTATTTCCCATGTAAAAAGTTCACTAACCAACAGTTTGCTGCATATCCCTGAAGTTATAGGGATCACTGGTTTGTACAGGAGGCTCTGGTGCTGGGCCTTGAGGAGGTGGTGGAATCTTGTATCTGAGGATGACAATTTGTTATGCATCAGAAATGATTAAAATTACTGTTAAGCACAAGCTAAACTATCATTGTATACTATAGTTTTTGTCTATTTTATCTTCCGCTCCACCCAATCATACCCTCTAAAGCTCTTTGAGTGTGCATGTATGTGTGCGGGCTGGAACTCACATACTCACCCCATACACAATTGCTAATTCAGGTCATTTGCACATGCTTGCACACATACACGCATGCACATGTTTGCATACATGCACAGAGAGTTACTGCCTAATGCCTGAGGGATTAGAAAAGCAATTAAGTGTGGCATGATGGATAGTTTTAACTACCAGAGAAATTTTTAGAAACATGGTTACAAAAGGGCCTGAATGAATCATTCACGAAACCACTGCAATTTTTTTAGATTTACAGCTTTCTAGTTTTTACCTGATTAATTTACCTTACAGGCCAGTATCAGGCTAAGAAATCCTTCTGCACCCCCCTCCCCCACCATCGACTACTCCAACTAATCCATACACACGCACACTAATCTATACCTGACTCACTCTGGCTTTTCTCCACTCTACGATATGTGCATCGTTTCACATAGAACAGGGAGCCAAGGCACTTTTCAAGGCTGGTGTTATATGACTTGTGCACTATGACATGCCAACAGTTTGCCAACAAGACTTGCAAAATATGTATGCTTGCATTAATTTTTTCCCTTAAGGAACGAGATTATGAAGAAATTAAAAAATAAAATTGCGATGTTTGAAGGAACACACTTTTTTAACACTACACAAAGTAGGTGAGGCCCAACCAAAGAGGGGCAGGGTGGTAACCTTTTATGTTCATCAAATTATACCCTGTATTTTGAACTGTGTTTATAGTGGCAGCAAAAATCCAAAACAAACTAAAAAAAGTTAAAATTCTGCATTTTTTAACTGCACCAATCAACAAGAAATATGAATAGACACCTGTATAAATGAACACCATAAATCTAAGCTGTGAAGTTACAGCAAAGTCAAAAGTGGGGGAAAGAGGTAATAAAGGGGTAGGAAAGCAAATTACCTTGAATCCCTTCCCCCAATCCCTTCCTGACTGCCAGCCCTCTGAATCTGCGCCACATCCAAAGTGAAGAGGGGGAGGTGGGGAATTGTGTTTTACGCTGTGTCAGCAACTGAGGCTATATTAGGGCAAGCAGCCAGCCCTGTAAACAGATGCCACGTGCAGAGAAAGAACAGCGTGCCCGAGACAAGAAATGAACTCTGGGCAGCCAACCTTCACTGTATTAGTGACAGGCGCTAACCGTTGCGCCACCGGACCGCTGCTCCAAAGTGAGGAAAGCCTTCCCCAGCCACATGAATTCATGACAATAAGTTGATCATTGAAGTGACCAAGGAGCCTTTTGCCTCTGCTCTAGAAGGCCACTCATGTTATCTAGGAATAGTTTTATAAACAAGTCTGTTGTCTTACTGAACAAGTGTTGTAAGGATTTGTGAGTGTGCGGGTGTGGGTGTGTGGTTTTGTGAATATAGTTTTAGTGATGTTTCTTATTTAGTTGGGTTATTTACATGGACTGTAGGTGTTTGTGTGAGATGATAGTTTGAGTGGAATTTAAGTTGTTATTAAGTTTTTATTATAAGTTTTTATTATAAGCCAGTTGTTTTACCACGTCTTGTAATTTCTCCTCGTGAGATAATAAAGTTAAATTGAAATTGAAATTGAAATTGAAACTGGACAGGCCTGTGATTCTCATAGCAGCTAGAGAGTAAGCAGCAAGAGGATGAACACTTGGGGTAAAAGAGAGGGGCCAGATTTGCTTAGGGTAGTACAGCTGGGTGTTGACTTCCACATGTACACTCATTCCACCATATCCCTGCTGTTTGGGTGGATTAGCCAACTTTTAACCTCATCATGTCCTGTAAGACCCACAACCACAACCCACAACTGGGGGTGGTGGGTGTGAAGAAAACTCCAAACAATGCCTACCAAGCAATTTTTTTTTTTAACTTCCCTTGCTTCCAAAATTGTTATCATGCGACTTTAATTTTATTAAAATTCATGACCAGCGTCTGTGCCCGACACTTGGTGCCAGGCGGGCTAAACAGGGATTTGTTGTGTGAGCAGCACTTCAAAGTAACCTGTTTTGTACCACAAAAACCCACTCCAAAAAATCTCAAGGTGTAAGGCCAAGGCATGATACTCTCCTCTGGATGTCTGCCTACTTCCCAACTTTTCCCTCCACCCAATATTCTCTCCAGCACTGCCACCTCCTTCCCCAATCCCTCCATCATCCCTTTGTACTGTTGGGTTGTATCTAGTGAACCGCTTTTCACTAATAAGCAAGGCTCAGAAAACTGATACAAGAAATATGTTACACACACTGTAGAGACCTAAACAGGGCTCTTCCTGGACCATGGTGGGCTCTTGGGAGGAAAAGTAGTTTTTAAAAAAAATTAGTTGCAACAGTAAAGAAAAGCAGTTTTGTGGAAGTTCTTAACAACAATCTATTATTCTAATTCAGTAAAAATTTTAAGACAACCTCTGAAAGAGAAATGAATCCATCGATAATTAAAATCCCTAGACTTGTCCATGTTCAGGAATGTCTGTTAATCCACTAGCTTCACTATTCAAAAAATAACAAAGAGCACCAAGCCTAAAGCAGACATCTGCCACGATTATCTTCCAGCCTACCAGGGCCATCTGCCAAGTTTAGCATGTATATCTAGCACAAAAGTCATAGCTTCGCCTTGCCCAGCAGTTCAGGGCCCTAGAACTCTCACTACTACTAGTTGCGACAATGTAGGTCATGTGCTATGGTTAATGTATGGAATGGGCAATAGATGAATGGTCTACCACACTGAAGCTTCAGACCAGTTTAAATGTTCAGTTGTGTGTTAGTTGAATATTAAAATATTTAAGTCCTTAAAGCCTACAACATTAACAGCAACGATGAGGGGCATGGTATCGTCAAACAACAACCCAAACAGCAGCTTTTAAAAGCTTTTAGGACACCACACCCTAAGCACGCCCCGCAGGACAAAGTTAAAAAAAATGCGTTTTTAAGTCACCGATGGATGGTGCGTTTCGCTGAAGGGTGGAAAGACACACCCACATTAAGAACTACATCACACTTCTTCACCCACCACCGTGTTTGACCTCTGAGAAAGGTTGTTAATGGCAAGCTGGCTCTTATCAACCAACCAACACCCATGGGATCACAGTTTAGGCATTCTCTAAATAAAACCGGTCTACTCTTAAAAAGGGGCCCTTGACAGAGCTGTAAGTTTTATCTTGTTTAGGCTTATCAGGAGTGTCCCTGTCAGGTCATCAGGTGCTTTTAAGAGCTAGGTCATATGAACCATTTTGATCGAACTTCAAAGTGGAAGCAAGGCACAAATCCTGACACAAAAAAGGGTCTGTGCATACAGGTCAACTGTAAGCACACAGGTCAACTGTAAGTCCCAAAATGTGTACTACACCTGTCACCTACAGCATGGAGACAGCATATCTCAGATTCTCTCATTCTCCATGTTAGACAAATATGATTATGACTTACAAACATAAACAAAAAATAAGAAAGAAAAGATGTTGCTAGTTGTGAATATGGTCTTCTTGAACTGTCATCTTTGATCTTTAGGACCTTGATGTGTTTGTTTACTAGGGCTTTGATTTGATTACTTTTATTAACCTTTTTTCACGAAAACTGACCTGTCCCTTACCTTAAGAGACAAAAATCAATGCACCATTATGAGCAACTAACAATAAGATAGGTTTAGTGGTACTTAAAGTGTAAACAAAGCCCTACACAAGGAAATGAAAATTTTAAAAAATGATGACATCAGATGGAAGGCTTTCACGTGGCTGTAAATGGATATATTGACTTAATACAAACTTAAATGTCCATATAACCTCAAATGCTTCCACACCATAGGTATGCAAGGACTGTTTGCCCACAAAATCTACACTTTTCAAATGATAGCAGACATGTAAATGGAGATAAACTTAGAAACAAGATACAACATTACAGAATGATCAGAAATTTATCGTAAGAGATTATTCTTTCTTACCAGCCTCTTTTTCCCTTCACACACAACACACACACATAGGATGACCTGATATTTCTCAGTACTAGCAATTAAATATATTCAATGTACACTCAATAAACAGAATTGAGAAAAGTAACATCTACATGCCAAAACTGCAAACTGAATAAAATTCACACTCCAGTGATGTGTTAGTTGATTAAAAAAAATAAAAAATGAGGACAAGTGCTAAAGACACTACAACACTACAACACTACAATGGCCTCATTCCAAGTAACAAAAGCAACTTGAAAAACTACAAATTATTAGAATATTGAGAAGTGTGAATTAATGATAAAAGAAAGTTGTGGTTATTCAAAGTAATACCTGTTTCTGGAGATTTTAAATGTAAGACAATAAAAACTACAATTCTTATGTGCTGCGCTATAAAAATATTTTCAAAAAAAAGAAATTGAGGGTATATGTCGACATGAATGATATAATGATATGTAAAATGTCAAACAATGCTTTCACTTTGTCCTTACTACTCCTACGTCTACAAGTACCCTAACAGCACACTTGATGTCAAAGCTACCAAAATAGAACTTAAACTTTTTCACAAGCCAGTGTTGCAACCCCCTGAGAAAGGTGACTCTAGGGAATGTGGGGTTGCATTCTGCCATAATGGTTATTATCAATACTGTTTGCTACTATGTAAATATTCCCACAACTGAGAAACGCTGTTTTAATGGGGATGTGATCGTGACTGTTTAATCAAGCCAAAGCATGTGCTATGCTCACTCATAAATGTATGTGCAAAAACTACAATTTTAAAAATAAAATTTAAAAAAATGTCAGCAAATCTTGACAACACTATGTACAGCCAGAGGCTAGGTTTCTATCTGAGCCATCACAACCACAGATGTGTGTTCTCTATGGCTGTGTAGGACAGCTATGTACAAAGCCAAAAAAATAAACGTGAGTGGTGCATTAAAATTTCGTTACCCCTGAACTCCTTGATAGAGACGTTCATCTCTATGAACTTCAACTGTGACAATATTTGCCTGACCATTTTCTACCGAAGACACACGGTTGTAGGTGTCATCTGTGTGTGTAACTACTGGCTTTGGGGCATAAATACGACTATGTACATAGTCATCTGCTGTCGTTTTTGTTATCTCACTAAAGTGGCTAAGTTTGTTATTGTGTGTAGAGATCTCAGCAATGCTGAAACAAAGAATGTTACCTGTGCTAGACAACATAACTTTAACAAGTATAAATTCTAGCATATGTGGAAAAATATAGAAGTGTACAAATAAAAAGGATGTTCAAAATTTAATCAGCAACATTTAATTCTGCTTTTGTAAGAAGCCGCTAACATTTTTCTTTTTTTTTCTTACTTGGCTTTACAAAAAAGGGTCTTTACAGCAGAGTAAACAGAACAGCAGCCAAGTAATTTTATGTTCTGCAAATTTTATGTGCTATGCTATAAAAATATTTTTGACAAAAGAAACCTAATGAGGTCAAACATTCACCTAAATTCTACAACCTGTGCACTTTTTTTCTTGTGGTGATGATGATTATACCCCAACTGCTGCATTAGAGTTGGTCAAATGTCAAAATGACGATCCTCCATTTCTCAAGTTCCTTTTTGAAGTCTGTTGTTAAGTGCATACCACTTCTCCCCCCAAACCCCCTCCCTCCTGCCAACACGTGCACTGCTTTAACTTACCCAGATCCTGTCAGTCTTGGGTTTCCCTTCTTGGCTGCAACAATTTCATCTACGATAACTTGGGCCTGAAACAGGAGAAGTCAGCTCTGCACTAGCCTGAAGATAAGTCCTGGCCACAAACAAAAGCCAAGGTTCCTACAAAGATCAAATTATCTTGTAGGAAACATTGTGAAGGTTTACCTATTAACACTGCTCCAATTGGAGGGAAATTGCACAATATTAGCTGATTGAAAATCACAGAAGGATGCTTTTTACATCATTCTGAAAACATATATTTACACACCCAACTATACTCTTCAAATTACATAAACGAATGCTCTGGAACATGCAAACACAAACTTTTCCAATTCACAATCCCTGGTCCTTCTTAATCATTTTATTTTCCATCCCAGTTTCATCTATTTCCCCCCTCAGGATGATAGACAATAGAGAAAAGAGAACCAGGTTACCACAGCAAAACATAATTTAAAATTAAAGTAATAGAAATTTGACATGCACAGTTTACCAAACGCTTGCAATAACAGTTTTTCAAATAAAAGAGTTTACAAATAAAACAATGGTTTGAGAATTTGTAACAGACCCAAGAGTTACTACTACTCATAATAATTTGTAACAGTAAAAAAGTACTCAAGAGATACTACTAATCATAATAATTCATACAGCACAAAGAGGCCTTATACAGCACAGGTTCAATTTGCTGACTGTGGGTTCACCACATTACTGTACAACTACTTGCAATCAACAAAATCCTTCAAATAAAAAACTAAGATAGTAAAACAAATGTCAAGAATGCAGAACATCACAACATGACACAAACAGAAGAACAGACAGACAAATGAGCCACGATTTTGTGCAAGCCAACATTCAGATGTTAGAAGTTACAGCCTGGAATGGTTTAAAATTGAAACAGTCTGAGCAAAGCTGTGTAAAAACTACTGACACTTACAGGTGTGCTAACACTCTGAAAGATATGCATGTCAGCCTGAGCATCACGCTTGTTGGACTCATCTATGATAGTGAAGAGAATGAGGTTGTTGTATATCTCCCGACGATCATTCTTAAATATAGCAGTAGGTTCCTGAACAAAATGGACCGGAAATCTCTCCAGCTCCTCCTGAAAAAATTAAAAATGGTGCAGAAATAAGCAGAAATAATACATACAATCCAAGGTAATGTTAAACGTGATTGATACTTACTGCAGGTATAAGAAGGATTTTGTTCTGAAGATTTTTTTTAAACACATCTGTATTTGCATTGATAGGTATGACAATGGCCATTAGTAAAAGCGTAATGCTCACCCCTGAGTTTTTATCTTGGATGACGATAAAACGTCTCTCCACCATTAACAAGCACCGCATGGTCCAAATGCCAGTAGTGTTTTCCATCTGACGAAGTTTACGTAAGCCATCTTCAACATGCATAGTCCCTGCAATCATTGGCATCAAGAGACTCATGCTGTATGGCCATAAACAAAAAATGTTACATAGTTAACTCTTAAATCCCATTCTCTTACTGTCTAGCAAAAGATAATCTATGCATTACACATGCAACCACAACGGTTAAGTAATTACAAAGTCCCATGCTGTTATGTCCGCAGAAACAGAATTACTTGCCTTCTGTTGCCAGCTTTTATTATTTCCTCATTCCCCATTTTGCCTTTCCTACTTCACAGCATTGAAATATGACAGTCTGAATATATCATAAAAATCTCAAACCTTTTCTACTCCCTGCTGCAAAAGTAGCGAAGGTGGTCCACTTCAAATGCTGGGTCTAAACTGTTAAAGTCAGACAGACTGTTTTGGTCTGAAAACCGATAGAAAAAGAAACTGAAAGTCACACTTGCAAAGACCTGTTTGTGACAAGGAATATATTAAAATACTTTCTAATGATCATTCCAAGCAGTAAGCTCAAGATAAAAGCTTTAACACCCATTATGTAATCCTCTTATCTGCTCAGCTTTCTGAGTATATCATCAAATTAAAGATAATTTAGCCCGAAATGTTTTAATGCTAAAAATTACAAACTTTTGAATACAGTAAAAGCTCCCTATTAAGATTTGCTAAATCGGTGAAAAGAAAAAATCAAGATTGTGATATTTGTTGAATGCATATTGCCAAATGGCCATTTTGACTTTGACTTTCAGTGTTAAGATGATTTGGTCATTTTGGGGTCAATTCAGCTCATGGATATTTTGTTCGTACAGTCTACTTGTTATTGCTTTGTTCTAGCATTTCCAATACTTTTTAAAAAAAGTTAATGGTGTGTTTCTAATAGTCCTAAACTAAATCCATATAGTATGCAAGTCCGTTTTAAAAAATTAAATTCTGGAAGACACATAGGTATAAACACATTCTAATGTATGCATACACAAAAAACATATTATAATCTTTACATTTAACCAGCTTCTGAAGAAAACAGAAATCATGTTATATGTCTAAAGCCATGTCCCACTAGTTTAGGGGAACTGGTTCGACACCAAGTACAGCTGCTTTGTTCTTATTTTTATTCATATTTATGTTCCCGTTACCATCAGCAACAAGTACTATGTATTGCCACATCTCCATTAATAAGTCTGTGAGTTCATGAGTCTCATTAAACTGGTCACATCAAAACCTAATGCCCCTCCTGTAGCTGCAAAATCTGCAGCAGATTTGTTTCTGCTGTGACATGCGCAAAGGTGTTATGTTACAGCTAAGCACAGCCCCAGGGGCAAGTGCTCCTCACCCACAAGCTGTGTCACCTGCTGTGGAATGTGTGATTAATGTCCTCTTTCAGATAGCATCTTGACTACCTCTCAAACGTTCAGGCTTTGCCTTGAGGTCTGTCCTGCATTGGCCTGCGCGGCCGTCTATTGCTCTGCAGAATGCTGTCTCGTCTCCTCTGTGGATATAGTCATGCAAAGGGCTGCGGAGGATGGTACTCGGGATTGCCTTCACGGTGATTTTTCAGCTTGAGGGGGTGGGGCGAGAGATTTGTGTTTCATGTAAGTGAGGAGGAAACGAGTGTACCAAGGAAAAAAATCACACTTGACCGTCAGCCGTACGAATAAAAGCCTAAGAAAGATTGGGTACTCTGAGGGAGTATTCAGGATTAATTATATCCTGAACTGGTGACAAGCGCTTCTTCGAACAACCCTTTGAATGTGCTCGTACACCTCCATTCCCCACCTCCTGAAAGTACTTGTACACCACGGGAGAGGTTCGTTGTGACCAGGATGAAAGGTGCGGCAAGGTAGTGACGTCACAGACGACCTCCCACCTGAACGGGAGAGCGGTCACCTCACTAACTAGCTGTGCTGTCCATCCTGGCATGGTCCGTGATTTGTAACTGTGTTTCTGACAAGCTGTGTGCAAAGATATGTGCAGAACAGCAGGCTTGGAACCTGATGCCGGAATCCTGGAAAAAATCCTAACACCCGAAAAATGAGCGGCTTGCTTATCTCCTACAAAGGCAGTGACTTTTCAACCACAGAACTACCATTCATAAGTTACTATAGCTTTATTCCACATCTGTCGCGTAACTACCTGCCTGACACGGGGTGCATAGAGGGAGAAGAGGAAAAGAGAAGAAAATAGTGTGGAAAGTTATGTCAGAACAAAACATCGTGCGCTTGACTCCGACAAAGGCCTGTCCTGTCCGACTCTTCACGCACTGTTACGCATTTCGTCTCTTTGTGGGTTAGCAGCTTCAGAATAATGCCCTCTTTTCTCAAGCAGGCTTGACAAGAGCTTCCCTTGTCCCAGGGTAGCAACAGCTCAGCAAAAGCATTCCTCTCATTTAATAAATCGTAGCATGGATGGCGCTGTAAACATGACAATGTTTACAAAACCCGTATGCCTTCGTCAACAATTTACGTCTGAGAGCTTTATAGAAAAATCTTGTGGCGCATAATAATAATAAAACTTGGTGCTGAAGATGAGGATATTGTCTGACGAACAAAAACTCTTGTCGTTACTTTATGGAAAGTGGTGCAGGGGCTGAGGGACAAGCCGTTGCCCAAACTTCCGAAAATTTTCACCTTTATGTACGAATCGTGCCCAGTCAGAAAGTAAGCGGAAGGAATGCGTTTTCTCCTCCAGATTGAAGGCTTCGCAGCTGCATTCTTCAACAAACTTGCCTTTGGGACTGTATGGTGAGACAGGCACCACAGTCTCGGGAACAACTTTTAATAAAAAGATTAAAAAAAAATAATTGTGCTGCAGCTGTTGGTGTTTGTGTCCGATGTGTGTATAACAGAGATGGCGGTATTGCTGATATATTATGCTACAGAGGTGGAGTGGTGTACGACCGACTTTGATGACAATTATCAATTCAAGCAAAACAACTTGTTTTTTTTTTATAGGAGACATAGAACGATGTTGCCCCTGTAAAATGGCAGTTACCATATCGTCTGCTGGCTCCATTTTAAACGAGCGTGTTCTTTTAGTCGTGTTTGCAACCAGCGCATCACTGAATGTTGATAAGGGCTTCACTGGGCTTTGTTGTTGATTCCTACTTCATCTACGTCTTTGAGCTTTCCTGTCTTCCACCACTGTCAAAAGCAATACACCCGGCTGTAGACAAGCCATCGAACCATTCGTCTCCACAGCGACCCTAAAATGTCAGATTGTATCTGCCGTCTGAGGTTCAAAACTAAAGTTTAGCCTTCCACTCGCTCCCTTCCCTTGAAAAAAACACTGTCTCGTTTTTCTTTTCTTTAGCATTTTAGCATCTGTCCGCTGACTTAACACAAATCCACCAGGCAAGAAACAGCAGGACTTCTGAGTTTTTAAATAATGTATTTTCCCTTCCCCTTTAAAATCTTTGACCTCTGTTGCTCTGCAGATTGAAAACCAGCTCTATTCCTCTTCACCTCCACACCCCTCCTTCAGTCCGATGGTGTGACTTCAGTGGAGCGGAGTTGGAGATGGCGGGGTGGGAAGAAAGGAAGACGGGCCGCACACCCTGGAAGGCAGTGACACGTAACGAAGGTATGACGAGTTTCTGCAGGAGCTGGGACAACTTTACACAGAACCACGTCTGATCAGGATGAATAAACCTACATACGCTTATAGTATACCACAGAGGAGGGTGACAAAAAAACCCGTAACAGCTGAATAAGCAAGAAGTGCATTAGCGATTTTAATCGTTTCTGCTTTTAGTTTCTTGACTCAAGCCAGCTGTTTCATATTTTGTGACTATTTTAATCTTTTGGTGACTATTCAGCAAATATAGTTACTAGATCAACCGTATCTTCATGAAGTCAAGGATGTTTATGTAATGGTACAGTAAGGTAAAGGTCGTTCCCTAACCGTTTTCCCCCCACTTTTTTTTTCTTCTTTTTTTCCTTTTAAGATCATGTAGGGAGAAGTAAGGTATTGAGAGACCTTACTTTTCTCGAGTCCAGCTTTTTTCATGAGGGCAGTACCCATCTCCTTTCCCTCTCACTGCTTTCCCTCTCCCCAACCCTCTTTTGTGTTAGAGACCCATTCCCAACTGTTGTGTCGACTAGTGTAAAGGGGTATTGAACCGAATGCCTTCGAGTTCGGTCGCAAGCGCTGTAACCACTATCAGCTTTCTTTATGTTGTGGAGGTGACGATGATATGGCGGCAAATAAATGTGTTTAAACCAAGAACGATGGTATTGTGTCAGCGAGTAAACAGTAAGTTAAAAGCAGGAAGTGACGAGAAACTAAATGACAAATAAACAAAAAAACAAAAAAAAAAAACCAAAAAAAAATACGACGGAGTCATCTGTGAATCACGCAGAAGCAAATCACCACCACCGACTACGTCAATGGCACAGTGGGTTCAATTCTCAATAAGGAGACTATTTGGTGCACACTATGTTTCCACGGTAAACCGATTTGATAATATTTTAAATTTTCCGATTTTCTGACATCCCCGAAACGCATCTCGCTGATCACTCAACATTTGGGGTGGTGGGGTTTGGGGGAAGAGGCAGCTTTGCCACGTGAACTAGGACGGATTTCGGTATTTCAGAATGTAAAACGGGTCATTGAATATACAATATGAAACCTGTGACCTGCCTGAAACGCTTGCTATAAATATTCGGGAGGTGTGTCGCAAAGCTAGACAGCGACCTTCCTACACCCTGGATGACGAACGTGCCGACCTTCAACCTTGCCCGCAAACACGATTTATCCTTCACCATGGTGCACTAGCACGGACATTTGGCGACACCAGCAGAAATGGGCGTTTTTAATTGGTTTTATTTAATTAAATGACACTAACTTGTAAAATATCTTTAACCAACTCTACGTCATTCACAAGGTACAAGTCTTCACACACCCTGATCCACGGAACATGATTAAAACAATGTAACGAGTGGATACATTTCACTGTGAACAGTGTGAAAGTCGGGTCAAGTAGGCGTGTCCATGTCCTACAAGAACATCGTGCTTTATACCTCTTGATACAAACAAGAAAGTCCATGTTTCTGTGGCTAGCAAATGGATGTGACACCAGTTATACGGATAACCGCCAAAAGCTTTCTCCTTCATCATGATATGTATCGCATAAAGCAAAATCAGTTTCTTGTCACACCAACCATCTTCTTTTCCCAAGCCTCGAGTCTACGGTGTTTATAAGATCGACTGACGGCAGAAGAATTAAACGGGTTCCTCCCAGCATTCACGTCTTCGCTGCCGGCTTTTCCCCTCCTGGGCCTGCACCTTCTGACTGCTGGGTGCGCTGGTTTCTCCCCACCTGTTGCCTTTGATCTTGTCGCCGACGCCTATCTAATCAAATCGGACCATAGAACCCGAGGTCTTTAAGGATGACAAGTACGATCATGCCCCCTTGTCAGCTGTATAATCGACTGAGGAGCGCTTAGGTCATAGTTGGGATCGCATGTTAGTAAAAATGGTATTACTTCAATTGTTTAGCTGAGATGTGTATAAAATTATTTTAAAGCGCGACACAAGAAGCGACCAATGGTCTGCTCGGTTGAAGATGATGTCCAGATACACTTATTTATCTACTCTATTTCACTATCTCTCTCTCTACTCTTCGCTTCACTGTCACTCCCCGATCAACCCATTCCCACCTTTTACTTCCGTTTAACGCACCCACACGCACGCGCAGAGAAGTTGAAACAAGGGGAAAAAAGTCAAGGAAGGTAGAGATATTCGCAGTTCTGTGGATGTTTTCTACAACAGATACGAGTGCAAGCTTAAATAGGCAAAGACAGAGACCCAAAACAAATCAGAAGTTAAATGCGGTGATACCGCGGACGTGTATAGGTGGACGGACTGCTGTCTGTCTGCCGAGACCAACGCTTAGCCTCTTGCGAAGTTCTCTGCTGTTAGTCTCGGTGAGCCTAAACAATGAACGTGTCTAAACCGGAAGCTTTGTACACACCTGCCTCGTTTTAGTAGTTAGCTGGGAAAAAATCGTCTGCCAGCAGTCCAGTAATACAAGTTTGTGGTGATACGCAAATATTCATTAGTGAGGGACTGGCTAACATTCTACACTGTATTGTCACAAGAGAAATTTTCTAACAAAATTTTTGACTGTACAACTCTTTGTCAGGCAGAAGTCTAAGCGTCTCCTTCGGATACAGCTTAGGCGCTGTGGATGTATGAAACAAACAAAAAATTTAAAATACAACCCCAATCCCTACTTCCATGACCCGTGAGATACCGAGCTCAAATTTTCCGTGTTCCGTGTCAGGGACCCATTATGCCCAATACCTCTTCCTTTTCTCTCAAAAAGTCACGACAGGTCGACGCTTCCAATCCTGCTCTCATGTCCGACATACTGCGCTGGTAGTGATAAAACCGCCACCGCCACTGCCACCACCGCCGCCACCACCACCACCATCATGACTGCTCTGCTGAATGTCGGAACCGCCAGAAAGATTTACCGTTTACGCCTTACTGAAACCGCATGTGACTTTTAAGACGAAAACAACATGGAAGGGCGTCCTTTCCTCCGTGGGGGGAAAACATTTGCAAAACAGCGGACATAATGGTGTCACCGTCTAGGACCATCACACTAGTAGGAGTGGGGAGAGGCAGTTGCACTATTTTAAAAAAAAAACAATTGACGCCATTAATTTTTCCCCTTCACCAAAAAAAAAAAAAAATCCCGAATAGGGCAACTCACTGTAATAAACTATGACAAGCACACGTAACCCCACCCAAAGCTACCTACAAGTCATCCTTATTATCTGTTCCAAGCGCTGCATTTTCAATCCTTTACTTTCTCTTCTCTTTTTTTTTCTCTCTTTCTCTCTCGTTTTTCTCCGCTCTGAAAGGGCGAAACAATCATTTAACTGCGGTTACCAGCTGTGCCAGATTTAGCCAGCAGGTTCTATTCTGCGCGTCACGACCAAAGGCGTAGTCCTGCACAGGGTGTGTCACGACCTTAGGTGGAGTCCTGCAAGAGGCGAGTCTCGACTGAACGAATGGTCCTGCTGGCTGCGCGTCACAGCTGCTTTTTTTTTTATGTCAATCCTTTGTAATTACAAGTAGCTTCTTAAATCTCTCTTTTTTTCCCCCCAACAGTGGTCATACGACTTTTAGTCACGCAATAGCAGTCTAAATACCCCGGGTACAGTGTGATGACAAAAAAAAAAAAACCTTCAGTCCAACGACTGACGAACGCTCTCTTTACTAGTAAAGGTTAGAAAGCAAAAGTCGACGAAGTCTGGACTTCACATTCATGACCACCTACAATCTTACGGTACAGACCCTAGCAACCTGAATAAACGTAATCAGTAAATGACAAGATGGCGGTAAAATCTGATCCGGTTAACGAGGGCCTTGCAGAAAACGTTAATCAACGCTGTCACACGAAGTGCAGTCTCCAGCCAAGGATAGCAACAGCTGCAGTAAATAAAAAGGAAAAAACAACTCTAGGTCCCTGCACCGCAGGACACGAGTCGTCGTTCGTGGCGCCACAGTTTCTCGCCAGTTCAAAGCGGAGGGCTGAGGGCGGGTCTCCTATAGGTGCAGCCAGGTGACCGACTCCCTCCGACTGTGTTGAGTGCCTTCCACTGGCAAAGTTACCTATTAATGCGCGCTGCAATGACTAAGTGCATCAAACACGCGGCCATGTTTCCCCCCAAACAGCTGTTTGCTCAGCTCGCTCCGTTTTTCAGAAGCGGCGCCGTATACCGTGGAGGTATTATCCTAGTCTCAAATCGTGCGTGCAAACACACGACACTGTGGTATTAACATATGTTTCTACAGCCATACGTTAAGTGGAAAATCGGAGACACCAAATAGCATCACATGACTGGAACACGGGAGTTTCGTAGCATCTGACAGTCCAGCAACAGATTAGACACGGTTAAAGAAAAACACTATGAGAACCTAGTACAAGATTCTAGCGTCTACTAATGCCAGTTTACAACAGTCACATTCTAGCCATTCTAGTGAAATAGGCGTGCTATGCAACACACAACCACACACGCGCATAAACAGTAAATATCAACCAAATCAACACACACAAACAATAAACAGCAACCAAAATCACATACACAATCAAAAACAGTAAACAATAGCAACCAAGATAACACAAATACAAATCAAATAAGCAGCAAACAATAAAAGCTAAACTCTCTCTCACAAACGTCTTAATTTCATGGCCTTTGACAACAGATGAGATGATGCCCCGTTTTTATTTCCATCCCTCCAACCCTTCTATCACTTCCCTATCTCTATCACTCAGAACAAACAAACATATAACGGAAGTACCAGCAGCAGGAGCTACAGGTGGAGCGGAAGCATGAGCCAAAGAGACAGGAAAGAAGTAAAGGATGTACGACACTCACCTCCCCAATGATCAGTAGCCATGCGGTCACTTCCCGGGCGGCCATTCCGCACAGGTCGCCGGTAAGGGTCTTCGTCGTCGGCTCTCCTCATGATGTCATCTCTGGCAACATAACGTACCATGTCCTGGAGTTAGAAACTTCTGGAAGACTCAGTTCTGAGCACTACGTGCTACAACCTTCCAGCGCACACGATCACTCTTCAACTTAGTGTACAGACACAAATCCGAAGCTCTGTCGGCCTACTTTTTACATATATATATATAAAATGATGTCCGATTGTGCGTGATCTATCCAAAAGAGATGTTTCCCCTCCCTCGTATGAACTGGCACCAGCAAGCCTTCGATCCTCGACAATCCCTGTCATGCAAAAGCACGTGCTTCAGGTTGTGGTCGCTGTCGATGCCGCCAGGTGTTTTCAAAACGTCTTCGTGTCACACAGCACTCTCACGCACACACATACGGGGGCACACACCAACCTCGGCGTCAACAAACTGTCACGTGATCGGAGACAACCCTATTGCCCGCCTCCGTTCAGGTAGGCGTAGGGCGCGGCCTGTGAATGAATGGCCGGCAACGAAGATGCAGAACTTCATACAACATGGACTGATCGTACAGAACCTCAGACAAACCACGCACTCAAACTCGCTTACAAATGTAGTTATGTGCACTTCTGGAATGTTCCCTAATGCGCCATAATTAGGAAAGGAAAAAAAGATTTCCCCGTATAATAAATCACTTCTGAGTTGGGGTTCGTGGGTCGAGAGGCCAGACAAAAACATGCCATCGTCACTAAGTTATTTTTAGCTGTGGACACGCAGCTCTCGTTTCTGAGGTGGAAGAGGGAAGAAGGGAAAATTCCACAAACAACTAAAACAATGACAACAATACCAGCAATCTTGGGGAGTAGAGGCCGGAGAAACTCAGGTGATCAAAAAGGTGATCCACCACGAGACACCTGCCGGTAGGGCGACACGCGAACGAGAGGAGTGTTAATGGCGGTGGGTGTCTCGACGACGCCTACCTGCCTGCAGGCCCGACGTTTATCATGCGTGACGAGTTCTGCCAAGTACGACACGGCTACTGGAGATAATGGCTTCTCTACCGTTGCAAACATGCCGCACGCTCGACTAGTTTACGACGAGGTCGGAGGTGGATGGCGGTCGGAGGTAGGCGGGGACCGACTACTGAATGGGTAACGATCTGTGACAGAAAACGGAGGAAAAAAGAGCTGGGGAGGGGAAAGACTGCGCATAAAAAAAAAAAAAAAAGCCGAGCCCTCTTGAGTCTGCTACACAATAGCCTAGCTGCCATAGCACAGTAGCATTCTCGATAACCAAGTGGGCACGAAGACGAAGAGATTTCCTCGTCCAAAGAAGGTAGATACAGGAGACGGGGTATCCTAATATTCCGACAAAAATCTCTTCGTGACACAAATGTACTTTTGTATTCTCTCCCTTACCTCCATCTCTACAACACAACACAGGCTATTACTCCTCCGCCCATTAATGTCCCAGCTGTGTTCTGGGTTTATGGGAATCTATCTCTTACACACTCACACAGAGAGAGAGCATAAACAAGCGGCAAAATACCTGCCTTTCTACCTGACATAAATCACGACAGCTTCATTTCGCTCGAAACTCAAACCACGATGAGGGCGATAAAATATGTATGTGAACACTGCATCGACCTTCTTCTAGCCTGTCCTTCAACAGCTCACCCCCAACCTATCTCCCCAACCCCGAGCCATCCCCTCACCGCTTGTTAACACGCGCGCCATGTTTAATGTTAGACGGCCAGGTGACCTGAACTAGCTCTGGCTATGCTCTCGCACATCCACAACTTTATGAAGGGTCAAGGAGTGATTTTTTTTTTAACATAACAAATACTGTGGCAAATGTCTGTCTAAGGGTCATGTGACCGTCATTTCATCATTTTGCCAAACATAATCGCACTGTGACCGACCATGGGCTTAGATCAATCGTGACGAACACACTTCCCAAAGATGCGAACGTTTGCCGTTGACCAACAGTTTGCCCCTTTGACCCTTGCCGGGTCTGTGTGCGCTGTTTTTTCATTTATCAAATTTTACGACGGAAGACATATGCTGGGTGGGACAGTGGAGGAGAGAAAACAATGTTTATGAAAGGAAGCAATGTTTCAATTCGCACCGAAACATACCGCGACCGGTGTTAAGGTGGTAATGTCATAAGCAGAACATTAAAGCCAGCGCTTAAAGATGAATGCGTGCTCGCTCATTCCCACATCCACCCCCAAAAAACTACCATTCTTAGTGGGCTTTTCAACGACTGGTGGGGGGGGGGGTCAAATGTTGCGACACGTTTACACTTTACTGTTTAGCTAATGAATTCCAAGTGTAGCCGCCAGAAAGATGTAGGTCACTAAGCTGAAACTGTCACGGTTTTGCTTTATTCCTCCCAAAGACCAGCTGATAGTTTGTCGGGTGGCTTGGAAAATGTTTCTAACCAGGGGCCGAAGTCATGAAAGAAAATAAGTCGTTTCCCTAGGGCAAAAGGGAGAACTCAAGGAGAAGCGCTGGGTTTGGGGAGGACGGGTGAAATAGAAATCGTATACATGGACTTTGAGAAGATGAAACGCGTGGGTAGTCACTAAAATACTGGACAAACTGAGGACAGAAACGTTGCTTGTACATGCTTGTCCCCTCACCACCACCACCACCACCACCGCCCCTAAGACCAACAACCTGTGTGATCTAGGGACAGATGTACTGTTTATTGGTCCACAATATCCAGAGATCGACAGCACGTTCGCTAATCCTTTGAATGTGTTTCTCTGAATTGTCAGAGAAGTCGAGTTTGCATCCCCCTACATTTGGGAAAAATAACACCCTCTCCTCACCCCCCCCCCCCCCCCCCTCGTGGTCTTGATGTTCATCTCCGGTCTCTTAAAATATTACAAGCAAATAAATCTGGATGTAACCAACTGCTTCAAACGCTGAGCCCCAGTAAAACTGCCAGCCGCTGTCAGCCTGTGCAATATAGAACGGGGCTGAATTCAGACGTACACACACAGAATGTGGCGGGATTATAAAGGGTGCGAGTCTGAGAAAATGCATGGGTGCCATTCTGTGCACCCAGTCAATCTTCGGCCACTACAAGACACGATGAGCGAGAAGCAGACGAGGGCGGAGAAGTTATTCCGCAGGACTTGATCCGAAACCTAGTAAATTCATACTGAATATCGTTCTGAACTATTTCCCTTTGAAACGATCTCTGTTAAAGGACGGGTCCCTCCTTTTCTGCATTCAACAACAGCTGCACAAGTATTGAGTCTTTGAAAACACTGGGAAAAAACTTTCAGAGTTAAACACACACAAACAAAAGAATTCTGCTTTGGATCTCGGAATGAAAATATCCCATTTTACTGTAAGGAAAGTTAGAGGTAATGCGCAAATGGGTTACACATTTCATCCAACTATATAGTCCAAAAAAGGTGATGGCTATGGCATGTGTGTACAATGAAACCAGAGGCACCACGCAAAACAGTTCTTGACTGGACAGCTGATGGAAAGAGGAAACGTGGTCGCAAAAAAAAAAAAAGTCAAAGGTCAGCAGAGAGAACAAAAGACCAAAACCTGGCCCGGAACAACATAGCTGAACTTGATGCTGGCAGACAAATATGGAGGTATATGGTGGATGCTTCATGTACCATCTAGGTGCGAAGAGGATTGTTGCAACATTTAACCTTGCAAGCTGCGAAAAAACATGAGAAGAGAAAGAACTCTGAAACGCTTCCAAAACAAGATAATGATGTGCGAGGAAGAATACGAGGGAACACTGGTGAACGAGAGTACAAATAACTGGGGACAGAAGCTTGTACATGCACAAAGCCGACAAGACCAACCTATGAACACCTTGCAGTATACACAAGTCACCTGCCGTGAAAGCAGACACCGTGCCGGTGAAGGTCAGCACGCAAATATCCAATATGTCTACTTGTCTAGCAGCAACACTTGCCACACACCGACTAGTGTACGGAGAAAAAGGAGCACTGGGTCTTCCAAGCACTGAAGCACTTTCACGAAAGGAACGAAGCTTTGAAGGCTTATGCAATCCACACCAGGGGAGAGGGGAAGGTAGGGGAATGTGGAGAGAGAGAGAAGTAGGGCGTATTAAAGTCCCCAGACCGTAAATTCCCTTTATTCCACGACTAACACACATGTAGGACTCTTCCCTTTTGTTATCTTTTGTTATTTTTTGAATGGGTGGAAGGGTGATGTATAGTCGTTTTACTGTCACAAATCGTGTTCGTAAACATACAGGTCACAGCTTCTCGGTTGTACATAGGTAAAAACGAGGGCAAGACCGACGTGCAAATGCGCAAGTCGTTAACTGGAGGCTGCGTGACTAAAGAGAGACAGCAAGTGAATGCACGGTGTAGGTAATGATACAGTGACGGCGCAACCCGTTGCAGATGTTTCACAACGGCGAGAACTCGCGAGATGTTGTAAAATCGTTCCGCCAGCAAGTCCATTTTCTTATCCCATATTGTCATTAAACCCACACACACCAGCGCGCGCTCACACCACAACACAGAGGGTATGTGACATTCCATTTCCACAGACAGAACCAGACACATATTTTTTGGAACTTGTCCAAAAACATGTCTTTAGCCCTCGAACCACGCCTGACACGTCGCCAACAAGGTTCATCTTGTCCTACCGGTCCTCAAAGTTGTTTAGATTGTTTCAACAATCCCCCCAACCCCCACCACTCTTAAAATATCCCCCTCCCCTAATCAATAAAGTCAGGCACTAGAAAAACTCTAACATATGGGGAACTTAAATTCGTAATTTTTTTTTTCTTGTACTCTCGCAAAACAAACACCGAATGCAGTCATACATCAAATGTTCTTTTGCTGCGACCCACAGATTCTCTCCCTTCCCTCCCACACAACCAGTCCACAGTTCTACATATTTAATTTGATACAGAATCGTCAGGTTACATGTCAAAATGATGTGAGCCTGAATGAATGGCAAGCAGACTGGAATAAATGCGTAGTCTCCTTCGAATGCTAACTGGACCTACAAAAGAAAACAACCCACATACCTTTGAAATCAGTGGCTTCAAAGCTTACAATTCCAAGTTTCACACAGTCCAGGAAACATACCTCGTGAGACCTCGTGAGACTTAAGATGGTGTAAATAATGCACCTACTGTCTGATAACCCTGAGATTGTTGTTCAAGCATCCACTAACGCGCTGGTCGAATTACCCATCATAAATCAGCGCGATTTGGGTCCACAAGCTGCCACCATTGTCTCCACACCACACATTAAATTTCGTCTGGTGGCAATGCAGCCCCAGCGACTGTGATGTTGACGTTACCTCTCATCGCCGAAAATCATATGCCGGCGGAAAAGTTGGCCTGGTGGTAGGTTGTCCGATGTACACATAAACCCCCTTTTATGTGATGAGGTGCACTTGGTTCACTAGCCTTAGGCAGGACACAACTGCGCGAGAACAAGACATATTAGCTGTGTTTTTCAACAGAAGATGAACCCGTCTGTGTGTGTGTAGTCCAACCTCCATTCTAGTTAACGCACTCAGTGTTGGGAGGAGGGGAAGGGGGAGCAACTGAGGCTGTATCACGGCAAGGCATCTCGTAAACAGATGCCACAGCGTGCCCGAGACGAGAGCTGAACCCAGGACAGCCAACTTCACTGTGACAGGCACCAACCTTTGCGACACTGGACCGCCCGCAATGTTGGAAGGAAGAAGAGATAGAGGATGACACCACAGCAACATCCCAACCTCAGCGCAAACTGATCTCCCCACACCATCACAGACGACAGAGACAATGGAAAAAGCGCCGAGAATAATTCACATGCCAACTCTCTCCCCTTCCTGCAAATCCCGTCGGCATGCACATGTTCTCTTTCATCCCATGCAATCTCATCGATTCATTCTTCTATAATTTACCCCTTCCGTCTCCCTTCACGTGAAGCTCTGAGACTTCTCTTTTCAGACGAATAAGGCTGCTCATTAATACTAATAATAAAGTTGATTTAACTACAGCCCTGTCCACCCTCAAAGTGCTGTCCAAAACGAAAACACCTACAGTCAGTCTCAAAAGCAGAGTTAATTGCAAGCCCCGTTAGTGTTGCTACACGTGTTGAAAAAAGGATAAGCGCCACCAGCGAAGACCGAAGACAGACATGTAGAAGATGAATACAAAGATACGTAACAAGACTGGAAAGGTTTGACAACATTTTTGTAATCTTTTCCATTACAAGACAGCAAAGGTTTTAGAGAGTACACGTACACATTCTAAGCATGGTTAAGGAGTTCTTCGGATCATATTAATACAGTGAAAGAAAAAAATAACCATAAAACATACACATATGAAAAAAAATATTCTTTTACGACGCGGTCAAGGTCTGTTTGGCCATAAAACCCTAGCTCAACCGAGATAAGAACTTAGTCAGGTCACTCTATTGTTAGACAAACATAAAACAAATATTTTACAACAATCTAGCCTTCTTTAAAAAAAAAAAGTTCAAACACACCTTTTTCCTTTAAAGCGAATATTAAGGTGGTTAGAACACTTGCCGGTTCGACACCTACATGGCGCAGCGACCTCTTCCTCCCACTTACTGATCCAGCTGTTGAAGGGAGAACAAACTTGATCCCCTCAGAGAGTTAAGAAAAGGAAGCGAGGGTGTGGAAATGGGCATCGAATCTACAGAAACGATCGCTTCCTAGAGCATTCTCAAACACTGCATCCCCCAAATAACCGAAAACACAAGTCAAATTTTAACTTACTTTTCATTAGTAAACTCCCGACCTCCTGTGACTCGACCATCAGTCAGAAGACGGTTGGAAAACAAGAAACAAACGACAGCAGCATCAACGCGAATCGTAAAGGCAGGAACCCTGACCAGCTATCAGAGGATGAATTAATCAAGTGGTTAGCCAACGAGCTAAATTAACATCATTTCCCATGCATCCTGACCTTGCGTGTCTTGCATGCGAGTCACGATCCGGGATCAGGTAACTTTAGCGTCGGCAACGACTGAGCAGGGTGAATGCCATTTCTTTGAAATCCATTGTCGTGTCAGCCGCCAGTCTGGTTGTCTACTACATAATTTAAAAGGCTAGCCTGACTCAGAAATGAAATTAGGTCAAAGTTACTGACATATTACCATAACAAAGCGTTGTCATGAGTTCTTAACAAAAATGCGATCCAATTTTTTTTTAAAGAAAAGCGCACTTGCATCGACCTAAGTTCTAAGTACTGCCGTCGCTAACAGCCGTTACAGTTTCAACACATGTAAAGAACCATGACCCAGTCAGCGAGTTTACGTCCCGGAAAAACGAGGTGTTAACTTTTCAAAACACACGTGTGAGAAAAACGCTCAAAGACGTTACCCGAGGGTTAGCTGTGTACCTCACGCAAGCAGGGACCATTGTCAACCATCCTCCCAGGTCTGCACCAGGACCCGAAAATACTTTCGGTCTACTTTCTGGCAGAGACGTCTCTGTTTCTGGGTAGAGGTTCACAGGAAGGGGAGGTAGAATAAGTTCTTTTCGTCTTTGTTAGCTTTTAAAGGGAAAAGCAAGTGAAACAAAAAACTGGATTTAAATAATAGATACCTACGTTCTAAATCTTTTTCGCTCAAATTTCGGGTTGCAAAACAACTAATTACTACAATCGCAACAAACCCACACCTCAGACGCGGTGCAAGCAGGCCGCCATGTTTTGAATGTCACTGAACTCTGCTGGTGCCGGTTGGTATCATGAATCTGGGGATCGTACCTGACGATTTCGAACACGAAGTACAGAGAGAAAGAGACGGACAAAAATGGAGAAGACTGGCTTTGACAGAGGATACATTTGTTTGTCGAATGATACAAATTAGAGTTTGTCTCTGCTTCCAGAAAAAGCATGGTAAACATGGCGGCCTCCCAGAACCGACACAAGGCCGTTTTAGACACGAATGTCAGCAGTTCGTTTGAAACCCAAAATTATGAGCAGAAACGGTTCAGAACACTAGTCCCTGTCCTTTAAGCCCGTGCTATTTCACTTGCCTTTTCCTTTAAGCATCAAGTACTAACAAAGTACTACTGTATCAAATACTGACTGATTCTACCTTCCTTACTCTTTACTGAAATATTCGCGGACTTCTAGATGTTCTAGCTATTTACACACATCCATCATTCTACTCTCATAAACTGTCGACACGCACACATACCCCTCACATGCGACAAATGGTATTCAATCAAACAATGAATATAAACTAAAAAAAATTACTTTAACACCACGAGTCGATATATTGTCAGAAGCGGTCACAGATGGCAATGGCAGTTAATGGAGCAGAAGTTTCGAAATTCAGTCGTCAAGCTGCAGCCCTGTGAACCACGTGCAAGTCGCAATTAATCATGGGGAAGTATATCTATGTAAAACTAATATATTTATACAAACACTAATCGACTGATGCGGTCGCACATGCGAGTTATGTGAGAGCAGTAGACAAAAAAAAAAAAAATACAGATGTTATGTGAGATGCTTCAAAGTAATCATTAGTCGTGAGGAAATCTAGCATTCTTCACCTCTTCGTATTTTTTAAGTCTTACTGTGTGAATTTTGAACACAAGATCACGAACTTCCTCCAGACTAAGAAGAGGGAAGTAGAAAAAGACATGGGGACCCACAGAATTTTGTGGGCGGAGCACGAGCTTGTCATTAAAAATTCAAGGGCCCCGTTCCTCCCATCTCAATCTGCGCATGCTCGAGTTCCTCGTCAGTGTCGTTCCATGAGCAAATCAGTCACGGCGAAGTTTGTCCCACGGATACAAAGAAAACAAAAATCCCGGTCAACTTGCCGGAGACGGTTTGAAGACCTACGTTTCCTCTTTGTCCACCATCAGCACCCCTCCCCAGCATACCCTCCACTACACTTCCCCTTTCCCGACATCCTGCCGTCCTTAACGGCCGTAAACCTAAACCTTCAAAGGCGGACTTACATTCACGCCGCCAAATCTACTCCATCTGTTGTCCGCCGTGTTCGATGGAGGTTCCTTGCGCATGCTTCACTTGCTGCAAATCATCATACATTAGCATTGTTTAGGTTCACTCACACAAGTCCTGCGCACGCGTGAGAGGGAAGCAGGAAGTGATGAAACCGGTGCAACTAAAATTCCTATCAAGTACACTAATATTTTATAGAGGCTTTAGCTGGGACTAGTCAGCGTGCTTACGGCATACTGTGCACCTCGTCCCAGACCATGAATGGAGGGGGCAATGCTTGATCAATCTTTAACTCAGTTGTCAAAAGCAGAAAAGGTCGATGAATAATCAAGAAGGTGGATTAAATCCTCAGGCAATAATAATGTGTGATTTATATATAAAGTGCATGATCATGCTCATGAAGGAGCTTCTTCTAAGCGCTTGAGACAAGAACGAGACATGGACATCATATGAAGAACGGAAGGATAAACAAACGTACAGACAAGTAATAAAAGACAAACATCGAAGACGGAAAGAGAAATCGGGAAACAAATAGCAAAGCCTGCTGGAATAAATATGATTATGTCACCAGGGAGAAATTGCATCAAAATGCTAAAACATATGACTGTTTGGCGACGATGTAAAGTCAATCGCAGTGAAGACTTGTACAAACAAACAAACAGTCGTAGCGTTAGTTCCAGAAGACTGGCCGAAAGTTGAAATCAGTAAATGAAGAACAAGAGGCCATAGGCAAATAAACAGCCCAACACAATGCCGAGGACACCATCAAAATGTGATGGTCAATAAAATGGCACAGGATGCACACCAGTTGTTGAAGTGAATGTTACAAACCAAGGACCGCAAACGAAGACTGCAGAACACGAAGACCGCTAGTCAACGAAAAGGTCCATTTCATCTATCCATTAAAAAAAAAAAAGTGAAAAGGTAGAAAGCCACAATCAGGCACACAGAGGAACTAAAGGAGGATGTATATCCACAAGTTTGTGATGATAAAACCAGAACAGATCGTGGACAAAACAGAACATCACAGAACTAGACTCCCCCACCCCCGTTCAGCCTGTCAGGCGAGTGAACATCATGATCTCCGCCACATTTATCTTAGGTTGCCTACCCAGACTCAGGGTTTAAGTCGCTATCTCCAGGTAACTGATCTACTCAGCTCGGGTAGGCTCTGGGTAGACGTTTGTGAATACAAGAACTGATATCCGCATACCAAGAGCGCAAACAATTCCTACGTCACACGTGAACCTATAGCAGGGTTGGGCTGAGTGAGTGACAGGGAAAGGATATTAGTCACAGCAGCTATGTGTGGCGAGGCAATGTTATCTTTATCGCGATTGTCTCGCCCTTTCCTCTCCTCCCCCCACCACTACCCCCCCGCCTAACTCTCTGAAGACGATCCACATTGCTCTCGCATAAAGGTCTCGGGCAAACTGTGCTGAGAAAATGTATGTTTAGAGGAATGGATGGAGGACCGCTTTAAAGCGAAAGCGATTGTCCAAATCTTTGAAAGTTATTTATGCTCTAGCAGAGAAGCGAAAAAGGGATTTACAAGTGCCACTACTTCAGCCGGCAGGCCCGCGAGCATCGACATAAAATGGGCGTGGTGGTGGGCCTGGAATGCAGGCTTTGTGCACCTTTAACAGGTGGACCTCAAAGCGGGAGGGCGGCCACACCTGTTATCTCCCGTTCTTGCCCGTTGCCTCTTAGCTTCGCCAAGCGCTTCTTTCTCCATGTAGAATGGTGACAGCCATAGACTAACGTGATCTCTTCGACGTGCTTGTCGTCTGTGTTGATGGTGCGAGCGGCTAACTGGTTGCTTCGTTGTTTTGATAGGTAGAGGCGATTTTCGAAACACACTGCGAGTATGTAGCAAAACGGAAACCAGAGTAAGATGCGTTCCCAAAGACTAGATTTCACGCAACCATCAGCCCCTCTGCTCATTCATTCATTGGTACAGGTCGTTAGGGCGAGCACATGATGACGCGGCAGCCGACACGACCGCCAGTCGCGCCTGTTTTGGACCGATAGTAAGCAGATCCTGCACAGGACGACCACTCCACTCTTTCATGTTGGTAAGCCAGTTCTTCCTCTGGCCAACGCCCACCAAGATACCTTGAAGGATAGTCATGGACATGTCGTGCCGGGTCATAAGATCAAACCAGACTTTACTGTTCCAAGTATAGATTTTCACACCACGCTCAAAACTGAGAGAATCGGGTGTCCTGGGTTCAGACCTCGTCAGGCAAATATTTTCTCTCTGCATGTGGCACCTGTTTGCATGGCTTTTCCGCGACATAGCCTTCGTATGCAGCCCCAATACCCCAACGGCTAGCGGAGCACAGTGGGCAAAGGATTTACCTGGACCAGACAGCAAAAAACGTTTAACCGTCGCCGCCAGCAATGTCTTCGATGCAAATCGAGTACAAGTTGCTGGGGCAAGTGGCGTCACCCTATACCAAGAAAAAAGAACTCATCAGCCGCTGGGTGCTACATTTTATAGCAAAGAATGCCCGATAACTCGTAATATCGATACCATTCATAAGGCAGAATGACGTGCCTGTCCTGGGGCCACGTGCATAAATTAACCCTAGTCGCCAGCTGGGCGGTTAACGTGTCGCAGTCCCTTGAACTGCTTATATGAGCTGACTGCTTGTCGTTAGCCATCAAGCTAGCCTGCAGTGGTTCGTAGTCCACCTAGCCCTCTGACGTCAATGAAGCGCGCGCAATCTCTCTCACACACATACTTATATTGCGGTCGCATGCATTAAATCCTGTTCTTTTGTTATTTGTCCACTGTTACCCAGAAATAACTTTTAGGGTAAGGTAGACTGAATTAAAAACCTGAGGACTCTCCCAACTCGTGGTGAAAGAGTGCGCCGATGCATGAAAGCTGTGTACGGCTTCTAAAATGTCAGTTAAAATTCCTGTAGTAACGGGAGTGGACAGCGAGAACCATCAACTGAAAAAAAGGGGGAAGCAAGATGACGCGCGACGATCTCTCAAGGGCTAACCCGACCGCCTTCCAACGTCTCAAGTTTTCTCCAAGGTTTTGGAAGATTAAGATTTCATCTTCCGCGAACTCACAAAAGCAAGCTCGGTACCCCGACAAAACAACTCGTTAAAATGCGATTCAAACTCTCACATTGGTTGCACCCTTCAGTAACGTCCTATTACAGTTTATGTGTCCTTTTCTCTTTAAATTCCCACCTCATTTTTTCAGCAAACTAATCAATAAGACTACGCTTTTGTTGCCGTCGTCTTGAATTTCATGCTTGACTCGAGTAATAATTTACAACTTACAACCTGTACAAGTCTGGAAAAGGTAAAAGGAGACAAGGACAGTATGCGCACGCGTGTCTGAAACCCATGTATCCGACAGTGAAACTAAATAATCACAAAAAACTTACACGAAACATGAAACACATCATGAAGAAAAAAGCTTAAGAATAGTCTTCAGCTAACGGCTGTAATAATTAAGGGTTTAGGCGTTATGACAAGAGACAAAACTGGTAACACGATCCAGGGAGGTGGGTGGGGAGGTCTACCCTTGACTCACGAACAACGGAGTTTTGTTTCAAGTGGCTTGCTACAATAAGAGAACACAACCTGTCGACGCTTTCTTTCTTTTTTTTTTTTTTTTTTTTAATAATGTAATCTCGCGTTCTCAGTTGAATCTGTGCATGTTACACGTGTATTATCGCTCCATGTCCGCTAAAATTGTGTTAGGAGACACCCCGGTTATCTTTACCGTCTACCTCTGTTCACAACAGATCTTTGAGAGTCTTCCTCCTCCTCGTCCTTCCCCTCCCCCCAATCCTACCTGACCCATAGACGGAGGCAGTAGTTTGTTTTGTGACTGGGAAATTTTTTTTTATGCTTTCGTGCTCCTTTGTGTTTCTTCGCCTACTTCTTTGTGACTGTAGTTGACCCGTGCGTGTGTGCCTGCGCGTTCACCATCGACTGAAATCGAGTTTCTTGTGTTTATGTGTCCTACCACTGGAATCGCAAAGATAATTATTATTCCTAAATTTCACTGACATTCCTCCCAGCGTTGTCACTGTTAACCCTGACTTTGTCAACATGAGCGTCCGGTATGTATGGACATAACATTTCTTGGATTGATCAACTGCACGTTGTTAAATATAACTGAACTTTTACTCTGTAAACTGCGTGAGGACGTCGTTCTAGGTCCCAGAACTCTTGCTAAACCTATGAATACTGATTTTTTTTTTTTTTTTAATCTTGTCCAACTACTACTGTACCACTTTCAGAAAACCTTTGTATAGTGATCTGTATTACTTTACTGAACGAACAAGCAGACCTGCAGAAACAAACTGTCACTGCTCATAAAATATGTGATTTTTCCTAAAGCCGAATACCTGCGATTCTGTGCCCACTCTCACCTATAGATTTTTCCATTCTCTTAGAGACTTTTTGATGTCTCACAACTCAAAAAATTCCTGGGGCTTCCAATCAAGCAATTATTCAACACAAGGCATCAGTCACTTCTCTACAATCTTAGACAATCAAAGGTCGAGTGCAACTACATCCGGGTACAGCTATTAATTCTTGATGGATAACACCTTCATGTAACTTTCACCATCCCCAACTTGGGCGCTTACCAAAGTATGACTAACAGGTCAGAGGAACAGTCAAAAAAGTGAAATTCTTGATCAATGGGATCCTCAATCCTCATGAATCCCCATGTCTCTTAACTTCTGGCTTAGAAACTATGTATTGAATATCACTTAAAATACCGTGCAAATGTAGACTCAAAACAGGACACTACAATTACTAAATAGACCAGTCAGCCCTTCCTTGAACACTTTTCTAGCTTAATATTTCCTTCAACAAACACATAAATCTCCAAGTACTTCAAGAAACAGTACCTACAGAGAGATATAATTAAATGTACAACCAAACTAATTAAGTGTAAAGCCAAATTGTAAATTAAGTGATCTATGCTCAATGTTCCACCATACGTTCATTTTAAAAGAAGCAGCATTTAGATATGCACATGGTGTACATTGTAATTAACTCCATACTGATTTGGTAAAATTTAATGCAAAATAACAAAATACAATTATCTCTTCCACATTATAGGTATGCCACCACCCCACGCCCACCATGGCCCTCCCTTCATTTTACAGAAGTTTAAAGTTTTTTTTAATTGGGTGTGAAGAGTACTTTATTGTAACATTTGGATTAAGTATTTGATCATAGGGTATATTTAAGTCACCATTAAGGAAAAAAATACTGCATAATACATAAAAAATAAAAATAAATGAAAACTAAAACATATGTATATATAAATCTTAAAATGTAGGGCCACTGTAAGATGCCACTTAAGTAATTGCCACAAACATGCTTGATGTCCCCAAACTGATGAATAGAATTGCAGTTCTTTTACTAAAAATTTAACTTAAAAAAAATAGCTGTTCATTAGTAAAACATGTGGACCTTCAAGGTAATATTATACATAACAATTTGTATATTTCATGCATAGCTTTATATTTCTAGCCTTTGTGAGTCATACGCTGGCATTTACATGGTAATAGCTGTTTAATTTAAAAATTGCATATCATTATGGTATTTAAAGATGAAATACATTTATATTATACTTTTACAATACTTTACATTTCAAGCATTTCTAAGTTTCTTAACATTTTCTGTCATCTAATAGCCTTCCCTTGTCTGCTACTTCTGCAAATTTCCCAAAATATTCCCTTTTAAATTCTTATTCCCACCCACACTACATTAAAACAGTGATGGGTAAAGTAGTGATGTGGAAGAGATAACTTTATCTGTTACTAGGTTTCAAACTTACCTATGGTCATCTCTGCTGTAGGGGTCATATCCACTGTAAAAGTAAAACATATGTTAATAGTGTAAAACAACATGACAACTCTTGCACAATATATTTCATGCCAAATACACAATGTATTTAAACAAATTTACAGTCTCCACAAAAGCAGTCATGAAACTGCTCAGTTAAGCTTCTTCTTCACTCACTGTCAACATAGTTTTTCAACTATAAAGTTGTAAGTAAATAATAAGGTCTTAAAGGTAGAGAGTTCAGTTCTTTTACAAAATGTCTTCCCTTTCCTGCATAGACCAAATATCTTCATCTTCTCTTGCAATGATAAAAAAAATGATAAATTCAAATGACTTGATTATGAAAAACAATTCAGTCATAGGCTACATCATTCTGCCTGCTACTGCCACCATCCTCTGCAAAAAATACTTACTTGGCACCAACTGGGAATGAACCTCTCTCTGAAACACCTCCATGGCCAAAGTCACTGTATCCATTCATGCCCCTTGGGGTGACACCAGGCATGTTTCAAATCAATGCTCTGCTACTGCAATGAAAACCAAACAACTCTGGCAAATCTTCTTAGGAGGTATGAATGTTTTCACTATATAATTATTAATGAGATCTTGTATGTTCTCATATTCCATACATCATAAGCAGGATACATAATCCCTATATTGTCAGCAGCACACACTGGAGGCAGTGGAGGTCACCTAAATCTTCTCACAGAAATGTCCAGGCCACATGTTCATTTTAGTTCGTTTCTTTAACCACACTAAATGTTCTTAGCAGTGACTGAGACAACATATATATACAAACACTAGTACAAGCATATTACATAATCACACATGATACACCTGCATGTGTATATTGCAAGATGAAACGTCACATCTGATAAAACCACTTTTACTCAAAAAGTATAAATTTGGGTGAATGTTTCAAAATTTTTGAGGAAAGGGGTCATTCTTTGGAAAAAAATTTAAAAGGTGTGCCATGGTATTTGCTTTAAAAAAACAGTGCAAGCTAAACTAAACACTTGGAATGTGCACATAGCAAATAGAGGAAATGTATATACAAAACATAAGTTTGTAAATGCAAATACATTCAAGAACTTTAGTAGCTCAAGATCAGTGTGAGTCACGTCACAATCCAATAAACTTTTGATGAGCTTTTTAGTATGTTCACTGTAACCCGAGTACTCAGTTGCATCCTTGTTTTGCTCATTTTCACAATTTCAACTTTATCCCTCTACACACATTGGGCAAAAGTAGGCCTTGCAAACAACCCCAAAAGGACAAGGTTTTCTTCAGGATGAATCAAGCCACCTTCTAAATCAAAGATGGCCACAATGTGATGACCTTCCTGAGAAGCTGACTCCCTAGACCCATTGTCAACAACTTTATTCAGTATACAAAGACTGGGATGGTTAAATGTTGAGGGAATCACTGAACTGCAAAGGACAAAGTTAACGTGTAACTTGCACAGGTTCTGCCTCTATCAGGACCATGAAGTTTGCTGTGTTACTCCCTGATATGTCCACATCTATTATCTATGCGTGGATGCAGACTGACCTCCTTTGTCTAGTTTATTCTCAAGTGTGGTATTATCTGTCCAGAGTTTAAAAAAAATCAGGTGTAGGATTGCCCCCACCCCTAAAACAAACGCACATGATGTGAAACATTTTTTAAAACTCTTGATAGATAATACCTTACTCTTATAATGCTGGTAATACATGTAACAATTATTATAATTATGATGATGGTGGTAGTGATGTCAACAATGGCAGTTTCTCACAAAATCTCAGACCTCAACCATTAAGCTACTTGCAAATGTTGCTCTAGCTGTGGCACAAATAGAAGTGGCTATTGAGAGTCTTTGAGTTTTTGCCCACTGATAGGAGATGTGAGCTGGTGTTACTTCATTTTCTGCATACTCATGGCTATGTTGTGTCACTAAAAATTCAAAATGCTATTATTAGACATCAGTTCTCGTTGTCTGTAAAGAAGCCAAATTTTCCTCATATGCTGTCTTTCGTTCATTTCACTGAATTACAGTGTCATCCTTTGTCTTTTTTCAAACAAAACTACCTGATGACCATGACACACCTTGACACAATGTAAGATACATCTCTTCAAATGGAAATCATAAGAATGAACAGTAACAATACCATCACAGCCACCATCATTATCAAAGTTTACCATAATTAAATCTACTGAACTTCTGGATTAATCTTCAAGTCAAAATATTATCAAATATTTATCATTATAGTGGAGCTACAAATATACTTATTTCCAAAACAATTGCAAGAAAATGCCTAAGAACTCCTCTGAAATCTTTGTAGAATGCAACTACATCAATTCGTAAACTGCCTTTCTAAAATAGGAAAATTCTGATGGTCAATTCTGAAAATCAACATCCTGGTACACCTAACAGATGATCTATATTTATGTAAAAAACTTTTCATATACATAACATTACATGAGACCGTTTTTTTTTTAAAAAAAAAAAAAAAAAAAAAAAAAAAAAACTAAAGTAGTGCAGAATGTTACTGCTTAATACATCCTTCAAAGGTAATAAAAGGAATTTCAGATGAACAATGAGAACAAAATATGAGAAGAACAGAACATTAAGGCTGCATGTATTCTGAATGGCAGCATACTAACAAACTTCCTTGTTCCTTTATTTTTAAGGTCCCCACACAACTAACATTTAATCACTATTAGTGTGTGTCCCATACCTTCTATTCCACTATCATACATAAAAGAATGATAACAAATCTACCACAATGATATCTGAACCCTTAGCTAGCAGTAGCTATGATAGTCACATCAAACTAGTGTTAAATGCAATATCTAAAACAGTTGTTTTTAAAAAAATGCAATTTATACTGATGAGATATTGACTTGTAACAATAAATTATGGGTACAATAAAGCAGAATATTACGAACTATTTGTGCACCCATTCCAAAAAATATTCCAGGATAGGATTCACTGATGTTTGATAAACCACATCATTGCCTAATGTACACCTGTCTGCAGAAACTGCCAAACCTAAACAATCAATCCTTGGCATGGGATATCAAGTTAATCCTCTCTTTACATATATTCACAATATATATACTACAATACATCTACATCTGTCTTTTTGTAAAATTGAAATGCCACTCTATTCATAGCACACTTGCTATATTGTTTTAAAAACCATATATATACTTAGGTATACTTATTGAATGGCCAAACAATTATTTTAATATTTCAAAGTTTATTCTGCTTTTTAAAATTGAAATCAAAAACATTGTTTCTTAAACTTCTCAACATCATATTAGTCTAGCAGTCTCCCTGGATAAGAAATTTTGATCTTTAAATAAAATGTATCTGATTTACAGAATTGTCGAAAAGACATTTATTACTATCATTCAACAGTACTGTAATTAGTAGACAAACATCTATGAAGTAGATGCTGATGTCTTAATGCATCTATGTCATGTGTATGTGGAAATGTTGTGATGATAAACAGATATATATGAATGCATTGCAAATTTCTTGTTCCATCTCAACTGAATGGATAGTTAAAAAAAATTTCTACCATTACTTCATTGCAAAATATTTGTACTATGAACAAAACAATAACCATAATAAATAGCTTGAATAGATCACTGCTTTTCACCCTATCCAGTATATTCTTTTAAACAAATGAACCTTGAGAATTATCAATTTAATATTTTTAAGGCAACAAATTCGCACTACAAAAACAAAATGAACATCACTCGTAATATATATATAGAATATCTGAAGATGTTAATCTCTGCCTACACAAAAAAGTTATTTTAGTGCAAAACATTTTTCTCACTCTCTCTGATCTCCTGGGTGTGCACACCCTTACCTTGATAACCAGTGAATGGACAACAGTAACAAAGTCCACACAATGTCTCAGTAGGTATATCCTCTCTTGAAGCGACAAATGTTGTAATCCGTACAGTCTCGATAAGAGATTTTATTGTCGAACGTAATCTTTCTCAGCGCAAGCAAGCCTCTTAGTGTATGTTCATGTGTTTAATATGTGTTCATTTAAGTGTGTATTTAGAACTCAGGTGCAAAATGACAACTTCCCAGGCCGTACGATGTCGACTTCGTCACAAATTCGTTGTAAACACTACAACCAGCAGACGAGAGAGCCAGATATATTACTGCATTTGTAAACGGCCGTCTTCCTTGTTACTCAAACCATAGACATTCACCATAAAGTTAGCTTACAAACACCAACATAACAATAACATTTCCCTCAATATTATGTCTTCAAATATCTGGGACTCAACTACATGCGAGGACAAAAACTAGGTCTGCACATTCCAGCGAAAGCCACCGCAAGCCTATCGTCCGGACACGACAACTCCCCAGACACGAAAGAAATCTCTTTCCCAGCTTCTTCTCGAACATATCACAACTTCAGTAAAAACTAATAGATGTAAGAAGATACTTACTAAAAAATAATCACGCTTCACATCAAGTTTAAAAGAGACTTACAAAAATGAAAGTAGTCTCCTTCACAGCCACATCCTAGTGTCCGACAGACACTGTTTTGGATTGGGTGAGGCTCGTGACACCAGTGTATCAGATAAGCACACCCCCTCCGCTCGATGATTACACTGTAAATAGCTTAACTATTTAAGTATTCAAATAAAATGCATTAGTCAGTCATACTTTTAGTTCGTTATTTAAAATACTTTATAAAATACTTTATAATTACAAAATAATTATGATTGATGATTATATCATTCCTGGAATCAGTTTCATGCTGGAGTACGAGTGTTTGAACAGCCACGTTATAGTCACATGACCATCACGCGCACAGCTGTTGGATCGAGCTTGCTTACTGAGAAATCAGGTTGGACAGAGTGTTTGCTTTCTTCTCAGACTTTGTCAGTCAGTCTCTCTCTCTTTTGATGTTAAGCTGTTAAGTCAATGTTGATATCTCTCTCACTCTGATTTTACAGTGTCTGAGTTTTCGTGGTGACTTTCTCACGCGATAGCAAGACCCGCCCCTACCGTCACAAGTTCACCTGGTGTGTCCCCATCGACAGGTACCCGAGGTACCTGTTAAGGAATGAGAAGAAGCACTGTTGTGGAAGATGTAGAAACTATTTACCAAAAGATGCGGAGAAGGGGTCGAAATAAGTAAATCTGACACTGAATACCCCCATAACTAAGAATGTATGCATGTTAATGAGAGGGAAAAAATCCACCACCACCATTTGCCTCTTAAACTGATATCATGCAGCTGACGACCAGTCATGCTCACCCCCCCACGGCCCCATCCCCCATACCGGGAAGGAGACCAGTCGCCAATCTGCTTACTTCGGTGTTTAAATTTACCACCCTCCAAAATACCCTGATTGACGTTCTTAGAATCTTAGAGTGTCGTGACGAGTCATATGGCCAAACAAGACCAGCCTTCAGCGTTTTGCTGATGGTATATAAACACAAATATAGTAAAACTACCGTTACAAAATGTTCATGATAGAAAATAAGTGCTCATATATAAGGCACAGTGATTCACTCACAGTTTGTGTATTGTTTGTTTTACTTTTGAAAACTTTTTTATAAGATGAACACGAACGCGCAGGCTTTTTTTTTTTTTTCCTCACATAGCAATCGAAGAAGCACGATTTTTTTTCGCTTCTTTTTCAAAATTATCTTTTGTAAGTCTGGAAAGAGTTGTACAACTACCAGAAGATGTAAATATTTTTCTTTCGCTCGTTCGCACTAATAACTGCAGTTTCTGCTTGTATCTATCCCACCAAAAGGTATTGACGTTGTATGGTGCGCCGTTATGACACTCCTCCCAATGACTTCATCTTTTCTCCTTCCTGGCAATCTATCAAAAGAGCATACACATATTTGTATATCCATAAACATACATCTAAATGAGTGGATGTGATCACGTGTACTAAAGGAGAGGAGAGTGCGTTATGCTGCAACAACGGTAAATCACGGGACACCAGGGCCTATAACAAACGCCCAACAGACAGGAAAAAAAAGCTTGTCCGAAACGATATCTAAACTTAGGACACCCGACTCAAACTGTGCAAGTGACAAGTGTTAACAGACAGACCGATCCTTCCACTTGAAAACAAAAAACACCGGACAGATTCGTCACTCCCTTGGCCTGACAGATTGACAAACAGACACCCGAAAATGATTCCTGGCGTTGTCCACTAGCGGGTGGATACGTTTAGAACGTGTCAGCTATCTACATGGAGAGAGCAATAATAAGGTCTGTGGAAGTAGGAGGGGGTGGAAGTTGGCTGGGGTGGGGGATGGACTCAGCATGGGGGACCTCTCACTGCCGACGTGAGAACAGAACTTGTTATCAGCTTGTGCGGGAGGAAACAGTCAAAATACACGCCTTCTTTTGTGTTGCCCAACGATAGAGACATTTACAGAGGCCAGAAACTATACTCCTGTGAGTGCGAATCGCCTACTTTGGTAGCGGATAATTAACAGATGGGTTTTGAAATTTACAGGTTAGGTTTACATCACCTATATCTACCGATATCAGAAATAAACGCAAACCATTCAGGTTAGTCTTTAAAATCAACAACAGAGCTACAATAACTTTGTTACTTAATTATTATTCTTCCTTATTGACAAAAATAATCGACTCCACTTCCTTACAAATTAGTATCAATAAACTGAAAATTAAATCACGAACTAAAATTCCTTGACTGCTGGCAGACGATTTTTTGCTAAAACGAGGCATTAGACGACATAGCTTCCGGTTTATTCACATTCTTTGTTACGGCTCGCCGAGACTAACAGCAGATCACTTCGCAAGAGGCTAAGCGTTGGTCTTGGCAGACAGACAGGAATCCACCTATACATGTCCATGATCAAACAGACCATAAAGACTGAGCTTTTATATCTCCGTCAACACGAGATTTCATTCACATAGTCTATTCTTCTTAATGTTGATAGTTTAACAGGAAGCTAATTTGTACGTTGGCCTCGTTCTAGAAGTTGATGCAGAAATCATCTGCAAGCAGTCCAGACGTCAGTGCTTACAGTATGCAAGGGGATTGAAACAAGCTGCGCCAGACGACACAAGCATGTCGTAAGATGCATATGTCTTGTACCGTTATCAGCGGCCAAGGACGAAGTCAAAAACATGACAAGCTGTTGCAGGTATGTGCATGGCCACCTCCTCGATGAAATTTAAGCTGGCTAAAACTCCTTTCTTTTTTCATTTGTTGCCACAGCAATTCCACGTGGATAAGACGGCTTTTGTTATCTGGTCAGCGGCACACGTTTATCAACTGTCGCATATATTATCTAAATCAGAGATAATGGTGGTGATAAGGGTGTGCATGTTCGGAAATGGACTGAATTGTTTTGTTGTTTTTTTTTTTTTTTTTTTTTTTTTTTTTTTTTAAACTGGCTACAGGTTCAGTGTTGGCCGATAACAACACACAAAAATTATACACATAGAAAGAAATGCAAGTAAGAATGAAGAAAGACACATGTAAGACACTGTACAAGCATTATTGTAAACACACTCCTAAAGCCTGTTGTCCAAAGAAATTCCTTTAATTTTTTCATAGAGAAATATACAGATTTTTTAAAAAAAGGCATGAAGAAGGCGGACACCAACACTTTCCTTACACTCTCCTTAAGAAAAGAATCAGCCGTCACTAGGCCATGAAGAGGACAGAGTAAGAATCGAACCAACATTTTATTTGTTTAAGGACCACCAAGGACCGGGTGTGCAATCGCTCTATAGCTGGATGATAATGTCTAGCAGTCAGATAAAATTCTTATAGTAGCATCCGGCTAGCACTCCCTAGCTAGCAACCCTCCTTTGTCACACGATAAATAAATTCCTTACATCTGAACGAACAACGCCCTTCCTTTTGGTAGGAAAAAATGTTTAAATATGGCTTTCTCACCTATGCGCCAAGCATGAAAAGCTGAAGCAGTGATGTCACTTCAGTGTATAGAAAAGTCTAGTCATGACATGTTCCCAGTTCTCATATACTGTGATCCCACAGTAGACGCTTAAGGGCAGGCCGACGTTTGTTTGAATATTCTCAGATTAATATCTTGTAATGATCCCAAAATAAAGTCAGGACAATATTTTCTTTAACTTGTTGTCGCTATGCCAGAATTAATATTTAAAAACAGAGTTTAGTACTCTCCCCCTCCTCTCTCCACCTCCTCCCCCTCCCCACAAGTTCTTACTTACCCCTCTCCCCACAAGAGACCGATGACCGCAGCATGACTGTCGCTATAAATAATTTTAGATCAATGTCGTTGTGAACGTCATTTAAAAAATAAACGGTATGATCACTGAGCTCACGAACTCTCGAGATAAAATCTTTAAAAAAAAAACTGAAAAGAAACGTATGATAAAAAGGAGATAACTCGAGCAGTATAAATGAACTGCAAGAAACCAGGAAGTGCTTTTTTGCATTTGATATATATGACAGGCCCGAGAGGTTTTAAAGTCATTCTTGGCTGTAGGTGGTGCACACAGGCCGGGTACTGATTATCAACCGCAGAATAGCAGGCTTGTATTGGTATTTGCTTTTTAGTCAAACTTTGAAAGTAGGTATATTTGGTTAGACATTAGGGATAGTGCAGTTGATAACTGGCTGCCTCTCTCTTTAACTTCTTTCTGTTCACTCACGTGTGCACTTCAAACCCGTTTTGTTCCCCTGTGGTCTGTTCAAGGAAAAGAACATTAACCCTTGCGTTTCGCTTTTCACAAGCCCACTCCCTCATTGAGGATGTGACGTTGCACAGCTCACACCCTCAGCGGGTGGTGCAATACATACATTGCTTATCTGATCTTCACGAGCGGTCAGTCTGTTCTGTGCAAAGTTGGAGAGTGGACGGGGGCGTAACTTACGTGTACATAAGACGCACATCAAGCTAAACACTGGTGTGTTCTTACATGCATTACTGCTGCACGGGGACCTTTCTATGAAGGGAATATATATATATTTTTCATTCTACTTCATTCATTCAGACTGTCTTTTCTGTTTCCTTTCCTTTTCTCTGCTGCTGCTGTTGTTTTCTTCCTACCATCCGGACCGTAACATCCATGTAAATATCTTTTTTCGCATCATGCATTTCTAAACATCTAACCAATTGCTCATGGCGTAATTCTACATGGGAAAGGGAGGGAACGCATCATGTACAATTCCGCTACAGTACCCGAAAAAAATTGCAATGGCTTCAGATTGCTGAATTTATAGAATTATTGCTGATTATACTCAGCTCTAAGAAATCATTGTAAGTCTATCGCACTTTCCAAAGGATTGGTCCGCCTTCAGCTGTTACAAAAGGGCCATATAAATGCTATATAGGCACATTTTATGGGAGGAAAGAAGTGAATGACAATCCCTGCCACGTGTTTTATTTGTCTGTTTCGTGGTTTTTTATGCAAGAAAGTCCAGTTCACAACAAGCAAGTCTCTTGGCTTATTCTGCGGTTTTAAGAAATGTCAGCTTGAAAACGTACTGATTGATGGCTTTTTACTTGCAGTTCGTGTTAGAACGTGTGCATACTGTGCAAAACACAGTTTGAGTTGAAATACAGGATGGGCCACTTCAAAGTATGATACTCCCAGACGAGGTAGCTACTTTTCAGTGGCCCACCCTATACTATAATGCCTATTTAATTCCCTGTTCAGTGTAAGCGCGATTCGATTTTCTTTGCCATACACAATCGATTTGCGCCAAATCATGCTTTTTTTAAAATTAAAAAATCCAAGTTCTAGTTCAAAGCTGGCCGCAACAAGCTGTTGATTAGCAGTTTTACTTCCTACGTTTTATATCGTTTGCTTTTTGACTTGCATGTTTTCTTAGCCTCTTTTTTTGTACATCCTTGTGTTCTTTTGGGTGTGTTTGACTGGTATGACTCACCGTGATATTGCCTTTGCTGCTGACACGGCGTTAATCAACAACCATTTTTGTTTTTCGTTTTGAATAATAATAGGTATATCCGCTAGTGTCCGAGTTGATTTCTCCGTGATTTCTTCTAATTCTATACTTACCACTTCATTTTATTCAAAGCTTGTTCATTACTATAACTTGTATTCCCCAGTAATGTAGGGGGATAGTGAAACGCTCGTTCTAAGAATATGCATGAGAAGATACACGTGTAATCAAATGCTGCTGATGCATTGCTCATGCTCACGAGCGCGTATAAAATAAGACATAACATAAATATTATTAATGCCAGTGAAGTCCAAATCTTTACCGAAATTTTCCTTGCGTTTACTTTTATTTGGCTCACATGTAATTCATGCCTTATATTGTATACGAGTAACACACACACACACAAAATCCCCTAACCCTTTTATATGTCGTTTAGGAAGGGATTTGTCAGAGACCACATTTCTCAGGGCGTTTTTTCTCTTCGCGCAGTTTTACCTTCCCCAACCCTCTGGTGAAGTCAGGGAAAGTTCAATGCGCCACAAGGGTATCGAACGGATGCACCTTTGGGTTTGTATGCCACTGTTAAAACTACTCAGCTATCCGTTTACCGAAATTTCTGGCACACTAAGAGAAAGTGATGGTGAATCCGGAGAAAATGAGTGAGGTAGACGGAGGCAGATGTTTAAGCGTATGTGCAGAGGCTAGCTGGATGACTTCATTTTTCTACCCATTGAGCTTTAATTTGTTCGCCAACATCCAGTGTTTGGCAAAGTCGAGAGTGATTTGAGTACTGCATGGTGAGCAGCAGGGCCGCCGAGAGCCAGCCCGGGCCCCGGGACAGACGACCTCTCCGGGCCCCTTGTACTTGTAAATTCCGCTGACTACACTTCTCACGACAGGCCCCAGTACCCGAAATTGTATTCTACAGACTTGAAACTCAACTTCTGCATGTACTGCTGGGTGTTCTGTCCTTAGACCTTCTTTAAAAGAAAAAGAAAAGGAGAAGAAAAAAAAATCCACTGACCAAGGCCGGGCCCCCTTGACAGCCGCGGGCCCGGGTACACCAGACCCCCCTGTCCCCCCCTCTCGTCAGGCCTGGTGAGCAGACTGTTGAGTTGGCAAATTAATTGATGAGTATCGTGTACATGTGATACTGCAAGACAAAGTGGGGGATCACATGGCCAAGTGACTAAACAGGCAGAAACAATTGAATCCCGAGGAGGACTGAACCATCACATCCACCAAAGTCAACATGTGCTCCTCAATCCACCTGAAGTTTGGACGTGATGAGTAAGTATATATATATCATCTAGCCATAGCTGATATAAGACTCGTGCAGACAACAAATCTTCCCGGCTATTTAAAAATATTCTCTGGTACCTTTGCTTCTGAGAAAAACAACTATGGAAACACAGAGTCATGTGCTATATTTCAATACAATTCATAATGTAATGAAACCCAGCTCATGGGGCAGACGATATAGAAACTTCGTAGCGTGTGGGAAGTGAAACATGAGCTTTGACCGAGCCCGTTTAAGATTGTTCAGCAGTTAAAGGGAAATAACCTTTGTAAGTGAGCATGTAGTGTTTATTTACGCGGTTTTATCCCTTCCCCCCCCCCCCCCAAAAAAAAAAAAACAAACAAACAAAAACAACACACACACAAAAACCTCTAAACCAGCAATTGATTGCTAATAAACAAGCAACAATGCGACATGTGGGTGTTCATGCATGAACTTTTCTTATTATAGATAATATTCACTGCTTAAAAGTTTCGTTTTCGTTCTCTCAACCCTCTTCCCACACAAGTCTAGGGAACTCAGGGGACGGTACTCGCATGGTGTGCCGCTAGGAGTCGCGTCAGTAGCTACACATGTTTTGATGACGTTTGTCGGAAAACAAACTCGGGCGATGAGCTGGCGTGTCGTTCGTAACAAAATTTGAGCATATTTCATAGCATTTCCAAACACATTACTTCTATGACTTCTGTTAGACACCAGGGATGAGGCGATCAAATATGAGTAAGTGTGTTTTATGTGCAACTGAACTTAAATGTTATTCAATTTCCACTCCTTTAATGTTTAATCACGGATGTGTTATACAAGTTCGTGTTGTAATCGAGGAACAGAAAGTTGCTATGTGTCACTTTGCAGCTATCGTTTTCAATCACCATGTATTTGATGCTGTATAGCGTCAGCATCATAAAACTATGGATTCAAGAATTTTGGGACCACTTTGACCTTTTAACCAAGTAATTACGTTATTATAATTAGCAGGGCTTCTGCTTACGCAAAAAATTGCGTACAGTACGCATTCAAAGTTCGGAGGACCCTTCAATTTTCGTCAATGGGGTCCCATTCAAATATGGGCGAAGAACAGGGACCCCTTAAAAATCTGAAGAAGGGGTCCCTGGGACCCCAAAGAATTTAGCCTTAGCAGAAGCCCTGAATTAGTATATCCAATTTGTGTTGTTAAAATTTCTCATAATTCTGAATTTGTAACGCGATTCCATTTTAAAAGATTTTTAAAAGAATTGTACTATCAATTTCTTGACAGGGATATTACGACGCAGAAGTTCAGCACTCTAACAATCATGTCCTTTGATAAAGTTAAATGAACAAGTCTTTGCCATCTGACAGCGTGAAAAAATCTGCAGCTTATGAAAATTTAAATACATCATAACAATTTCTTTTTCAGAATAAGATATTTTTGTAACCATTCTACCACACCCTCCCTGTATATTGTAATATATGTTAAGTATTTTTTTATTCGGTAAGTGACATGCACAAATGAAACAATGAAAAATGGCATAAAAAAGTGGACTAATGCATTATTATCAGTGTGTTCAATAACAAATTTAGTATTTTTCCTAAATATAAGCAATAAGGGTTAATTGTTAAACTACTAGAAAAGTTTGTATAACTGGGCTACCCTTTGTTAATCTACTATGAAATGGTAAATTCTTATTGATCCTTTATGCCACACAGTGCTATATTCTGATATTAAAAGTAAAAAAAAATGCTTTCCTCATTTGTTCTAATGGCAGCAAATAGTGGCTATGGACCAGAGAACCATGGTCAAATGTCCTATCAACCAACAGCAGCAATGCTTGAAGAGGAAAATACACAACTGGAAAATGCCTTGTCCGGCAAGGTTAAAGTCCTGAAATCAGTGAGTTACCTCAATAGCTCCATATTTTGTTGTTGTTTACAAGAGGAATAAACAAAGCATAGTAATAGCGCAAACTAAAATTAAATCAAATCTGGAGTGAAGGAGTAGGTAAAGATTGTGGTGGTGCCAGGTGCTGACTCACTCTTTTGGTCTGTCTTTGTCTCTGTTTTTGATGTCACACAAAATACTGTCTCAAATTGCTAAGTTGTCCAAAAGCTTAGTATTTTGTATTTCAAAATTTCTTTTGCACAGTATTTTTATTTAGAGCCACTTATAGTATCTTATAACCAAAAAAAAAAATCCTCAGGCACAGGATACACCAACGATAGTTTAAAATCGAGCTACAGGTGACAGGAATATTCCTGGCAAATTTGGTGAGGTTCAAACAAATATTGTGGATTTGTGTCGGTTTTATACATGATCATACAAAAAGACAGAATCATCTGCTTTATTTATATGATAAGAGACTTGAACTAGGCTGGATTTGATAATGGAGTTTGCCTGATGCTTTGCTTCAGAAGGAGCAGGACAAACTTTTTTTACATCAGTGAAGATATTTTTAAGTGGTATGATGACCATATAAAAATGAAAGAAATGATATATGAGGAAAAGTGTAATACCTGTACTGTTCTTTTTGTCTGCAGTTGACAATTGACATGGGTAATGAAGTAAGACACCAGAATAAGATGCTTAAAGGAATGGTATGTAATGTACCTTAAAAAAAAGCAGTAAGAAACATTAAAAAAGAAGCATTAAATTTTAAACTGATCATAATTAATAATATGTATTATTGCATTTACAACTTACTATACTTTTTTTGCACAACTTCCATGATGGTACTGTCTGCATATTAGTTTCTTCTTTGTGTGCTCAGTGAACCTTTAGTCAAAATCCACAAGCACCTAAAATTCCTTCCAGAAAAATTCCCTTACCTAATAATGTGTCTCTTAGGATGAAGATTTTGACAAGTCTGGTAACTTCCTGGAAGCTACCATGGGGCGATTGAAACGACTCACACAAGCTGGTCACTATAAATTATGGATATACCTTCTTTTGTTTACTTTTTTTGTCTTTTTTGTCTGTTGGCTTATAGTGCGTTTTTAACAAATAGGAAGAGCTAAGGGACATCTTGAATGTGTCATCTGATGGATTGTGTTTTGGTTTTGGGGTCTCCTGTATCTTTTAGTGACTGAAACCGTCAAGATACAGACATTGCATGTGAAGAAGGTACACTCATGTACCACTATGCCTTTGCTGTAAGCTTGTTTTGTGCATACTGGTATAAAGTATGCCTGTCTGTGTGTGTGTGTGTGCTCAAGAGTGGAATGTTGGGACAGTGCACAAAATAGTGAATGCAAGAAACCTTTAAGCTGTGCTTAAGTTATATAAAGCAAAGTATTTTCCAAAAGCATGTTTTGATTGTCGAAGATTACATTGAAAGAAAAGATTGTGTTTTCATTTTATTTTGCGAAGTGAGGATTCTGGAATAAGTATTCATTTACCAAGGAACAGGGTTATTCTTTTATTAAAATAGTTACATGTGAAACATTTTTAAAATCAGTTCTTTGGTGTCTCTATTGAGACAAAGGTTGCAGGGGCCAAGGGTGGAAAGGCTATGAGTATTTCTCTTTGGGTAATGGGGAGCTGAGGAGTTTGTTATTCTCTTCTGGATCTGTATTATGCCACTCATTATACACTGGATCTTTACAAATTACCAGAAAAAAATGGACATTAACTAGATTCGCATCTTCCTGAATACTAGTCATACATGTTGTACTTCATCAGAAAAGTTTGTTGTACTTCTTTCCAATCTTTGTCACTAACATGAAAAATTGTATATATGCTGCATAAATAAATGGATTGTTGCACTCATGAGAGAAGTTTTGTATTTCATTCATATATGAGCTGTCTTTTGCTTGGAATCATCTGCACAGCTGTTGCCATTGGGCAGGCGCTACAAAGTGCCATGTTCGCAAAAACCTGCCTGCCATAGGTCCTTCGTGCCAGCAGCAATCACTTATCCTAAATAAAAAGCTCAAGGACTCGTAGACCTACCATATTACTTGGCATCCTTCTTAGGAGGTTCATGTGTATGTATGAGAGGGTGTAGTTGTGCATGTGTTGAATGTTATGTGTGTGTACATAGATATGCTTGCATTATGTTTTGTATGTGTGTAGTGATTGTGAACAAAAGAAAAAATCTTGTAGACAATAAAGTTTGATTTGATTCTCGTATCTCCAAGAACAGACTTTTGGTCCCTGCAATGTCAAGGTATTTGCTGCACAATTTCTAAATGTGAACCATAATTTTGTCCTTGTTTTTTAACATAATTAAAATGTTAAAAGCAAAGAGGGATGAGAAATAGGCTTTTTACCTGTCAGCGTCAAATCTTGGTACAAACAAAAACAGCAATAAACTAAAGTTACAGAATAAGGGAGATATTGATATGCTGTCACTGTCACATCCAATCGACATAAATTTTCACATCATCATTTGACAATGGAGTATTTGTGTATTTTGTACCATCTAACAAAATCCACAACCAGAGTATGAGATCATATTAAATTAAATTTTGGGGGTCTTGCTGATATTTCCTGTAAATTCTGTTTCCCACACAGGTCAACAGGTCTGTGTAAAATAAAGAAATGGCATCACATCTGGTCCTTTTTTTTAAATCAAAAGACATGATTTTTGTGGTTTTCTTAATAAGCACATTTTCTAAATAAAACATTTCTGAGACTTGGCAATTAATTAACCAGCTTAAAGGCGAAGGTTTCTAATTTCACATAATTCTCAAACAAAATGCATTTGTTTAAATATAATGGCACCAAGCCATGCCAAAGGCAGCCAGGGGGATTGGTAGGAAAAAAAGGGGAAGGGGGCTCAAACAAAAGCCACCAATGCTGCTGACCAATGCAAAAGAAAGACTTACATTCAAACTCTGAGAAAACCCTACAAGTGAACCAATAATCTTTAAATATCAATAACTCTAAATAACAATTGTTATTTAATTGTGTTCTCTACTGCATACATTCATTTAACACAAAACATCTGTGAAGGAAGCACCTGCTTTTACTACTTGTTTCTTGCATTCAGTATGAAAGACCTTTAAGTGCAATGAACATGGCAGTTCTTATAAGGCAAAATCCATTAAGTACACGAAGATAACTATGAAAGACTGGGCAAATAATTATAGAGGATCAGATTACACAACTATACCACGGACATGCATAAGTACAATTAAAAGGATGGACAACTTGAACTGTCTACAGCACAAAACTACAAAGTGGTATACCAGGGTATGCACTACAATACCTAGGCATACTATGTTATTTGTTAATAATTACTAACATTAGCTCTTTCAATACCTAAGCAAGCAATGGCAATTTGTGTCATATGTTACTAAAGAATTTAATTAATAATCATTAAGGGAACAATTGCCACATTCTGTGGAATGTAATGTCTGAGTTTACCATTTGCAACGTAATATTTTACCTTGAATTCATATGAACACTTTAACACTAACTTTAATTTATTTATAACTGTGACCATTTGTTGCGCTAAAGTGGTAGATAGAATGCACCCAGAGCTGAGAAGAGTTTCTTCAGTTCAATAATCTTAATTATACCATTTTTTCCACTTGAAAGTCACTTTTAAAAAAACTCAACACACTCTACAGATACGTCAGATACATCTCACACTTTTTAAAATATTTACAAACACAACAGATTGTCATGATGCACAGACCAGAAACAAATTGCTAATATTTACAGTATTCCTCCACTATAGTCAACCGACCAGTCACATTATGGTATCATTCTATTTTGGTATGGTTGTCACAATTCAACTTTCATTTTAGAAATGTAACCATCATGCGTGCAGCCTACATCAAAATCCAACCCATGATTGTTAATGTCCATCCAGTTACCAAAGAAAACAATAGGAGACAAAAAATTTTTTTTTGCTATATCAAATATATCTCAGAAAACCTTAAAATATTTGGACAAAAATCTATCCAGATCCAGTTGAGGGCTGAAAAATAAATTCTGCACTGCACAATAAAAAGAATTTTCTGTATGTAAAACAGCAAAAGTGGCTGATTTTGAAAAAAAAAACACACTACACAATGCTGCACCTCTTTTTATCAATGCTATTAAAAACAAATCCTACTGACATTAGCAAAAAAAAAACAAAATAATATGTAAGTTTCTGTATACTGCTATATGAAAATTGCTTGAACCAATCATGCAATAAGTATTAAATAATGAAAATTGTCATGAGGCAGGCTAGCCAACTGGTTAGTAATGCCAGATTATCTTTAGTCTTCTTCCTTGCTCTCTCTCTCTCTCTCACACACACATACACAAATTTCTTCGATTATTGTACCACAGAATTTTGGGAAAGCTATATGACTATATGAAAATGTGGTGAATAGGGCTGTGTTCTGCAAACTCTGGACAATATATTTACACTTAGCACTCAATGCAATGTTTGCAGGCAAGTCCACTACTTTTCTGAGGCAGCAGATAGCCAAATGGTTAGAGTGCTGGCATTCAAACTTAGAGGCCCCCCAATTCAATACCCATGTGGAACAGCTCACTTTCCCCAGTCGACCCAGCTGGTGGTAATGGGTACCTGACTCCAAAGAGGGTTGGGGAAGGTAAGGCAGTAAGGGAGGGAGAAGGGCACCATCCTCACACAAAGCTGGCCCCAAGGAAAAAAGAGGCCTCAAACACTTCATTTCCTAATGATCTGAAAAAGGTCATGTACTGACCTTTACCTTTTACCACTCCTTTCTCACACCATCAACAGGCCAAAAGAATCAAGTATGGACATACTCTTACAAATGATAAAAGTACCAAAGTAAATCAAATTCATCAGTACAGTCATTCAACTTCCACCACAATTAATCCCATCACCACCACCAGCAGTTGCAACAAGGGTGAGAAACTTCAACACGTAAAAAAAGAAATAGCATGCCAGTAATCCACCCCTCAAACTTATAAAATCCAACAATTACTGAAAGCAACCAATGATAATGCAATGAATAACATAAATATTTCAACAAACTGATGCAGTGAAGAAATCACTGTTTTCTCTTTGAACAAGTACTAGGAATACTTTAACCCTTCAATTTTCAAGTCAGCTTTCAGACACTTCCTTCAGCCACTTCTTGTGGTTCATCCTCAGCCTCTGCCCCAGCAAATAACACTGGAGTGAACCAGATAGAGGAGGAACCTTTCCACTTTTCTTGCTTGCGATTCTGTTCTCTTCCTTCCCTAGATGAAAAAAGAAATGTTAAAATTAGGCTTTTCCCCCCAAAATTCTATGCAGAATCTATATCACTGTACAAAGCAACATTTGGATAATGTGACACAGAAAAGATCTACAGCATTTGTATAATTTTATATAATGAAATCTTCATATAGAGTACTCTATAAAAATTACTTTGATAAGCTGACCCAAACAACTATCATGAAATATCTCTAAATGATATTAGCAGCAAGCTGTACAGTTATATATTAAACAACAGGTTTAAAAAAAATTGGTAGAATTAAATGATAGTTGGGGAAAGTGATTCATATTTGATTTTGATAAGCCAATGATAACATTTTATAAAAGTGTAACATAACATGTAAATAAAGATGGTCTGGAGCAAAAGATATAAACCAAACAATGACTACAACCTTCCAGTAGACAAAAGTAGTAATCCTGCAAAATTTGACTAGGACAGACAGTGGATTTGCACCAAAAAGCATAGGCAGGCACATATGCATGTCCGCACACACACACACACACTTTTATTTATACAATGCCAGGCCAAATAAACTTGCATCTTCCCAATGTACACTTTTTTCTTTCTCTTACTTGCATACGCATACAAACTGCCTTATTAATATGAGCTTATTGCAATGAAGACAGTCACTTATTTGTTGTTTTTCTCTCACACACAAACCAGTTCACACAGACAATAATATGTCTCTTTTCACAAGAGTCCTTTAAGAAAAAGATTGTAAACAGATTTAAAATTGTCAAGTTCTTTACGTACGAATGTAATGTATGCAGATTAAACCAAATTTTTTTTTAAATTTTATTAATCAATATGTACAAATTGTGTTAAAAAAATAACATCTGGGTGATAACATTCTTACTTTTACAGGTGAAATGCACTACTTAAAATTTAATCATTAATTCAAAACTCAGGATGGTTTTCAATTCTTCTTATAATAATTCGACTTACTTTAGTTGCTGATCCATAGGCAATTCTGTCTGTGGTGTTAAGGAAAAGCGTTCAGAGTTGATCACCTTGTCTTGGTTGTAAGGGCATTTTAGCAGATGCTGACTGATGGGATTATGACTGCTAAATTGCCAACTCCTAACTAGATGGAAGCTTGTACTGAATGTCCAACGCTAAAAAAAAAGTGTATAATAACAGATTAGGATCAACCTCCATGTCATTTGAGGAAAACATTATTCAGCTCAAACCTTAGTCAATATTAGTTACTGCACTTTATTAAAACTACTGGAATATTTATTTTTATATTTTAGTTTCTGGTATCTGGCAGCAAGATTAATGGCAAATGAAGAAGATATTAAATCATCACTGTAACTTTTATAACCCATATCAACACCTCTAACTACTGCTTCCCCCACCACCAAATCTGTTATTTATGTTTCAACTTACTTTTCCCACCACATGCCAAGAAACTCTCTGCCCCACTGTATATGGCTCCCATACCAAAGTCACAATGCCAAGCTCATCCAGAAGACTACTGCAGATATCTCGCATGAGTCGTGAAACAAGAGACAGGTTAAAGAGCGAAAAGCTGTCCAAAAACCGAGCAATGTGGCGCAAAATCTCTGATGGCAGGTCATTCAAGGATATAGAGCCAGTTCCTAACCTCACACCACTGTCTTCAGCTTCAGTAAGAGGGACATAGTCGACCTTGATAGGAGAATCCCAGCTATATCCAGTGTATATCACAGGCCGAAGCAGTTTTTCATTTCCATCAAGCGGTGGTGGTCTTTTGACAATCTCTGTATGGCCACTTTGTATCACATTATCATCCCTTTTTGGAAGAGGAGGAGAATCTACTGCTGGAAGATGACTATAGGTAGACCTTCCTGCAACATGTATTTTCCTGTCTGGGTAATTTCTCTCCAAAATGGCATGCTGACAGTGAGGAAGAGAGGTTTGCCTAGTGGTTGGCACCAGTTGATCACCACACTTCAACTCTTGTTGCACATAATCCTGAGTACATGCTTCATTATGAGTATCTGATGATGTAGACGGTGTTTTTCCTTTTTCTGCAGGCAAGGCATTGTGTTGTTTGGTGGTAATAAAATCTGATTTATCTGTCTCCATGTTGACATGTAAATTCCATAGACTTGGTTCACTCCAAGAACTTTCTGGCTTACCCACATGGCCACGCTCCACATTGCTAATACTTACAATTTTGTCATGCAAGTTGCAATTATCCACATGACCAAATGCTGGGTCAAAATTTTTTAAAGTGCTACTGCTTGATCCAGCCATTTCTTCTATGCTTAAGTTTTCCTGACTTTGTCCTACTCTGCTGCTTAGATCTTTCCTGCTAGTCAAATGAGAAATTAAATGTTCTGGAGTCTGATGAAGTGGTTGATCTCTAAGACAGTTAGAGACAAGTCCAAAGCTCTCCAAAAGCCAGCTGTGGCAGATGCTTGAACCTGGTGGAGATGGCTGGAACCGGCGGAAAGAAAATGGGCAGCCAAGATATGCTAGAGGGCAGCGTTGTTCTATCCAGCCATGCAAGCCTGCTTGAATCTCACAGTGCACATTACGAAAGTGATGCACAAATTGGTCACGACGAAAAGACTGGTTGCATAAAAAAGTGTACATATTTGGTGGTTTGGGTTGGTACTTCGTGATGCTCTCCACATTGATGTTGACACAGAGCAAATGATGTAGCTGTTGGTTGTCCTGGACTTTCTGATCTAAGCTGACATTGTGTGAAGCTGTGCCCTCTTGATAATGCTGTCCCTGATTCTTAACATCGACGATAGTACCTTGAGACAAGCAAGTATCACCAAAATATGCTTCATCTACAGGTCTGGAGCCATCACTAATAGAAGAACCTTCCCCTGGAAGAACATCCACACTGGATGCCAAGGTCTTCTGTTGTAATAATGATCGTTCCTCGTTATGGCCCACATATCCATGAGCCATGTGGCTGGAAACAATATCCAGTGCTGATGTAAGACAGTGTGCAGCTTCTTTAGATGCATCAACAAGATGATTATACATACTGTTCCCAAGACTCGATGTCTGGGGGTCAATATGTCTGTTGTAATCATCATTTGTTCTTTCTCCATCTACACTTGCAGATGAAGAAGGTGTTGAATGGTAACCATCCTGAGAAAATGGAGGTTTGAGGCTGAAGGGGCTGCGAAATTTAGTACGCTTTGGTGCATTCCTCATGTCAATAAGGACTCTCTGGTCACGCAAAGCGAAGGCTACATCCAGCTGACCACAATCAACATAGGTTTTAGCTTCTGGCAAAGTTGGGATAGTGTCTTTACCTTGCTCCATTGTGTATAAAGGAAGTCTGAAATCCAGAAAAAAGTAAATATTTATAATTGCATGAAATATATTCGTTAATTCTTCACTCATTATTTTCCTTTTTCATTAAACAATTTACCTTTTTGGAGCAAAGCCAACATAAGTAAAACTTACAAACGTCCCTCATGACTACTATAATAATGTCATCTCACCTATTCCACTCAGCATTACAGGTGACAACACTGGCAGGGCACACAGGGATATGTTGGGGCATTTTTTTCCGCACTAAAATCACAGGGCACCCATTGCCTTGATTAATGCAGGCCACACGTTCCTCTAGGCACAGAAGACTGTGTTCTGCTTCCTTGCAGGCATGATAGTGGTGGCCACATCCTCTAGGGCATTGAATGTGCTGACAGCTTTTAATATTATCAGGCTGAATGCGACATATCTGTCGCACACACGAAAAACAGTGTTCATGATCCTGAACACTGGTATGGGAAAGGTCACGATCATGAAACCTATATAGAAATAAATGTAGAATGTTAGAAAGAGCAGAAAATATAGTCCTCTCCATAAACATATATGTAAACTTTTAACAATTTTAACATTTAACACCTGTTATTGAAATAGAAAAATAAGCCACAACTATTTAGAATAAGCAGTAAAAAAAAAAACTTCCAGTTTCTGTAGAATAACATCTATACTTAGGGATACACGAAAGTGAGTGAATGTGTATGTGAGAGAGAGACTGGAGTAGGGGGAATGATAAACTGTGAGGTTCATTTGGGAGATACATGAACGTTTCCCCCCAGACTGACGTAAATAAAGCATGTAAGATTTTATGAATTCCTATGCTGTTTTCACTGCTCGAGTTACAATCACCAAAAACCTTGGGATTTTCGTAATGCAGAAGACTAACAATTATTAATTGTTGTTTCTCACATTTCTTGAAAAAAAAAAAAGAGAAAATATATACTGATGGTTAAAACTTAAAAAGCTTTTAATAACACATTCCCATTCTTATCAAAGAATTTGAAACAAAAAGGGGTGGGGTCACACAAAAACGTAAATCTATGATGCCGGGTTCTATTCTTGAAATGACTTTAAGAAACGAAAACAATAATATCTCTTAAAAGTTTACAGAATCTTCAGAGGGTTTTTCAACAGTGAAACACAACAATATAGTATAATTTGTACCTTTGTGTGAATCCAGATACAATCATGGCATTGCCTGTTAGTAAGAAAAAAATTTTATCAACGTCTCAGCATTGTTGAACTTTCAGAACTGACTCACTAGCTGCTTGTGTTGCTAGATTTTTGGCATACGCATATTTTGAAACGTCACAGTCAAATCCTCATAGTTTTAACCATAGCTTTCCAAGATTTTATAATGAAATACATCCAAAATATGTAAAGCGCGTACTTTTTTGTACATAATTGGAATGCAAGTGACTTTAAGTCATTTTTATACGTCATCAAAGAGTGTACTTGGTTTGGCCAGCTACGCCTCACTTCCGGTCGCAGGAAAACAGGAAAAGCTGTTGATTGTTCACGGAAGCAAATTTATCTCTTCACTGCTGATTACACGAAATTTATGTTAATGTGCTGTGCTATTCGTCTTAAAATCTTAACTTAGACAAATCTAAAACTAAGAATCTCAACAAATTTTGTTTGTGAGTGAGTGAAATATGCATATTATTAGTATTATTACGGCAATGTTTCTAAAAATAATCGCCGTATTTTTGTACTCATTCCAGTTTCGCTATAACATGTATGTCTTTCTTAATGACCAGTGTGATAAGACATTTCTAAGATCCTTGAATTTCCAAGGAACTTAGCTCGTCGAATTAGCTAAATCAGCTGTTAACAACAGCAAAGCTTTATAGAAGCATTTGGGATTGGCATTTGTCATATAGTACAGGGTTGGTTCCTTGACATTTGCTATGTGACCAAAACACATTTTTGTATTTTTTTTTAATAGCTAAATTTTCTTATTTTATGATGCGTGTTGCCCAAACTCGATCCAAAAGTTACAAACTCGATCCAAAAGTAGCATTGATGAGTAGTTGCTTATTACTGTTAAATAAAAACTGGTAGATATGTGCACAATAATTTAAAATGAAAAAGTTTACCTTAGCATACTGACATGACTAGTGTTAAGCAAATGTCTAAGGAGTGTGAATAAATAATTCTGCAGTTTCAGATGTAGTACCTGTTAATGACTGCAGACATTAGTCATTCACAACTTCACATTTAGTGATATTAGAATGTGCATGTAGATCTATATATATGCCGTTATCTGTATCTAGTGCTTCCTTTCAGATAGAAACTTCAGTTCAGTGAGTTATACCTGCTTTTTTTCTCCCTAGACATAAAAGGCTAACTTAACTAAAACGTCAAAATGACTGTCATGGAATTTTTTGGCTGCACCTTCATTTCCTTTGGACCAGCTTTTGCCATGTTCTTGTTTACCATTGCTAGAGATCCATTACGTGTCATTGTTCTGATTGCCAGGTGGGTTGCTTTGACCATGTTGATCATGTCTTCTCTCTTGGTCTCACTTACACACCCACTCGCCAACACACACACAATCACTCCTGTACATAGGCACACATGCACATGAATCTAATGCATTACAGTTTTTTTTTTTTAAAAGAAGTGCTGTTTTCTGCAAGATCAGTCTTCCATTCTTAAAAATATTAGTATATCAGTAAAATACTATGTTGGTATTCAACTATTGTATTTATGCTAACTGAAATCTGCAAATATTAGTTAAAAAAATAATTTAGACAATGACCCATTGTGCATTATCTGAAAGAAATGGTGTTGGCCAGTGTTTTGGGGGTTTTTTGGTGTTCATTTGGTTATCAACAGATGAGCATGAACTAACAATTTGTTTATAGATTTAATGTTTATTTAAAGCTGGTTCTGCAGTATGTTAAGGATTTAATGTTAAAGCCAGTATTATTTTTCTCTTATTCTTGACTGCTTTGAAAATACATGCACCTTGATATATTCCAGTGGATTCTTCTGGCTGCTGTCACTTCTGTTGTCTTCAATATTATGGTATGCAGTTGTACCTCTTAGAGAAGAACTTGCTTTTGGCTTGGTTTTCTCTGTCGTTTTTCAAGAAGTCTTCAGGTTCCTTTTTTACAAACTCCTAAGGTAAGTTGTGGAAGATTTACCATTAGTAACATTTATTCCAAGTTAAAAAAATAGTCTTATAATGAATAAATAAATAGTTATATTTTAACTTTGCATGATCAGGCATACAGTAAACATTTTACAGTTTATGATACCTTGACATATTTCAGTGTCTTAAATTTTTATAGTAGGACTCTCCACCATTGTTAACAAATTTTCAAATCTGCCCAGAATTTTTTTTAATCCCTCCCCCCCCCCCAAAAAAAAACAAAACAAAAAAAACAAGGGGAATTCTAAAGGGTCTGTTTTACTAGCCAAACGTTGGTGTTCTTATCCCACCACCCTCACTTCAGACAAGATCAAAGGCTGAGGAACAGAAGGCTCAGGGAGTTGACAGGTGGTAGGGGGTTTGCTGGTGGTGGTTGGGGGTGTGGGATGGGAAGGAGATGGAGCACATCTCTCCAGGAAAAAGAAAAGTCAGGGCTAAATTTGAGACATCTGCCATTTCTCATAGTGAAGTAGGTCATGCAATTAAAAAAAAATTATAGAACAGGATTAACCGAGAAAGCCTTAATAAATGAGTTTGTGAAATAAAATTTACTAATGTTTTTGTGAGAGCAACATAAAAGACAGCAGACAATCTCTACAATTATACAATGCAAAAAATAAATAAATATACCAGCAGCTGAGATACCTGTAAAAGTCAAAGCTCATTGAAAGTAAAAAAAAAAAAATCAGAAAAAGAAGAGTGGAGTGAGACGGAAGCAAAAACTAATAGGCTGGTAAGTTTACTTTAAAGACTGGTGGTGGAGACCGGTAGGAAGAAACGAAGATGTCAAATTAAAATAATAATAAGAAGAAAAATCTGTGTGTCGGTTCATTTAATCTGTATCTTCAATTTCTTTGGTATTATCATCATACAAAATACTTTGATAATATCTTATCCAAAATTTTGCACCTCTGTTCATAAACCCCATTATATCTGTGTATGTCATAATTTTATACTTATGGATTGAAATCAAGTCTGTATGTTTAGGGTGAGTCTGTGTTTGTTTTTGGGGATTTGAATTTGTGGGTGCTTGATCTTTGCCAATTAGATTTCTTCTTTTTTAGGCAGGACCATCACATGCCCTTATATTGACAGAACCATAAAAAATATTTTGTCATCTTAGCTTTTTTCCCTGTATTTTCTTAGATATTGGTACACCCCTTAGGATCATAGAAATGTTCCTGCATAGTTTTTTTTTAATTGTTCTAAAATTAAGTGAGATGAGATGTTCTTCTCGGAAACTCTAATCCCTAACTCATCATATAAGAAATAATTTTAAAGGCTTTATAAATTTCATCTAATTTCAAACTAAAAAAAAAATGTTTTCCACTTTTGAATGCAGCAGTTATTTTCCCCTAAAACAATAGATAGTTCTTGAGCAAAAATAATTCAGAATAAATTATATTTAGCTGTGGGTCACAAGCAAATGTCACCATATTTCAATATGTCAGGATGGAATTAAATCTCCAAAATTTTAGAATACGACTTAATTTTCTAAAGATAATCATTTTAATAGTAAGTAATGAATTTTAATGCCTGCTAGGGCAGTGATACTTATGCAGACAAGAAGTATTAGAGGCTCATATTTCAGGGCAGGGATTGAATGATGGTATGTAGTACATTTACCGATCTGCATTTACAGGAAGGCAGATGATGGCTTGCAGAAAGTCAGTCAGGTCAGCGAAAGTGAAAATGTGATGCCTCGTGACATATCTAACAAGCATATAATGGCTTATGGTAAGGATTGATTTTTCTGTTTGTTTAGTGCAGTGTGAGTGCACCCTAGTTGTTTGTCATGTACATGATTCAATTGCAGTAAACTCTAGTAGTGGTAAGAAGATAGTTATTGCTCTTATAGGTGTGTTTTCTTTTGTTTACATCTACATAATGCTGATTACCATACCACATTTGATGCTAGACTCAGAGAAAGAAAACAGAATCATATGTTCTGTAAATTGTGGGGCTTAAAATTTTTCAAGATTCAAGACTCTAAGGGTATTTTTACACTGCATTAGCTACATCAGCTAAAGTTTAACTTGTTCATTCTTTGATTAATTGCAGTATCTGGTCTTGGTTTTGGGATTTTGAGTGGTGCATTTTCAATTGTGAATGTCCTGGCTGACATGGCTGGTCCTGGTACAATTGGAATTTATCAACATTCACAGTATTTCTTTCTGGCATCAGGCATGTACTTAACCTTTTTTATTTTTTATTTTTTTGTCAAGAGGGTGGGGATACTGATAGAAAAGAATGAGAGATCAGTTAATGGTGTGCACAGTATTCATGATGTACAGTGGATCATGTTTAATTTCAAATGCATCCACTCCTTCCATTAAATAATATCAGAATGCATATTTCTTTTTAACACCCCTTACATCCCACCATAACCTCCACCAATTGGCTACATACGTAAAATAGAATTTACAAGTAGGTGGCTATAATATTTGTAACAGACACAGAATTAAGACACATTAATAAAATAAATAATAAAAACAGCAGTTATCTTTGCAGCTTTCCTTACGATGTGCTTTATTCTGCTGCACACATTCTGGGGTGTGATTTTCTTCAATGGGCTGGACAAGGGAAGCTACTGGATGGTGGCATACGTGTTTGGTACCCACATGTTGGTTTCCTGCCTGGTAATGTTCTTCATAAACTGTTTTCTTTAGTGAAAGTTATAGTCTTCTCTCTTTTGGTCATTTTTTTTTTTTTTTTTTTTAATGAATACTTGAAATCCAGTCTCACCTTATGTTTCCGTAAGAAAACTGATACTGATTAAATGGAAAATGTTTAGTTCTCCCTATTCGTAGAAGGACGAACTGGTTAAAATAAAAATCACAGCTCACCTTTGTTGTAGTTTTGCCAGGAGACTTTTCTAGTTCATAAACTATGTCACCAGCTGTTTATTACAAATAAGCATAATAAAAACACCTGGCTTTAAAGACCAATCTGAATGGTTTGTGCTTTTTGAAGATATCAGTAAGTATAGCAGATATAAACCTAACCTGTATATTTCAGCCTCAAAAACCGATCTGTTAATTAATTATTTGCAAGCAAATTATGCAATTCACACCTGTGATCAGTGTGTGGTGCTAACAGTGTACTTACGTACTATATCAGGTTGGTACACTTTTCACAACATTGCCAGTCGTTAACACCAAACAGAGCGACAGTTCAGGTTATTCGGATATTGAAAGTCCATTTCTCATGCTAATGTAGCAGTTTTTCAGAACCATGAGAAACACAGAGTTCCATCAACTAAATAATCTGCACTGTCGCTCATTCTCTCTATCTCCCACTGTTTGGTGTTGATTGCTGGCAACATGAATGGTGCACTTATGTGACATTATACACTGTTAGTGGCGCTTGTTGATTGCAGGTGTGAATCTTAATGAATAATTAACGGATGGGTTTTGGAGGCTGAAATTTACAGGTTAGGTTTCTTTTTCTTGTTCCTAATCACCTCCAGTGGAGCGTAGAGCTGCAACAGGTTAGATTTATATCGCCTATATCAACCGATATTTGCAGAAAACGCAAACCATTCAGGGTGATCTTTAAAAAATCATGGATTTGAGATAATGTTGGATGCATCTATTTTCTGATTTTGCTTGGACAATGCCATCTTCCAGAATTTTAAATGTGTAACATAACGATGTCTTTTTCTTTTCAGTCATTATTGAATCAAGGAACAACGTCGGAGACTTCATATCTTGCATCACTTATTCCAGCGTACATTGTCATGCTTATTACTGCTGTCATCAGTTTCTTTGTTGCGGGTGGATCTCTCTACAACATACGAGCAGCTTTTATTTGCCGCAAAGGCCGTTATGAGATTGATTGATAACAGAAAAATTGGCCTGAAACCATCAGCTGTATACAATACTTGAAAAGTAGGTTGCTGGTATTTTCTGCAGAAGGAAGAATCCGACTTGATACAGGTTCATGATAGCAGAATGGCTTGAAAATTCTCAAGTGAATGATAATTACATTGTTAAAATTCTGAGCCTTTCAATGTAAAGACCATGATGGTGACATTTTGTGAATGATTTTCTAAAATCTGTTTGGAAAGTAAAAAACAAAAGTGTGTTCAATCAGAACAACAAAGTAATCATTCCAATTTTTTAAAAACTAAATATTTTATTCACCAAATTTTATCCTTATGGCCTTCATCGGATTGTCTCCTCTCATGCAAGAACATAATAAAGCAGAAGGTGAACAAAGTTAACATTTGAAAAATGAACATGCATCATTTTGTGATCTCAGAGCATTACATTTCTTTTCCAGTTGCTGGAAAGGTATTAAACATAGAGTTTGGTATGTTCTAGTAAGTATGTATAAAGGCTTTTTATGTCATAAACCTGGTAATAAAACTAGGCAAAAGCAGTATTTATTTGCTTTTTGTCATCTGTTTCTGAGCTTAATTCTGAGCTTCTAAACAGTGAACACTGCTAGTTATAATTTTTTAATTTTATTGTTTCATTTGAGACTGATTGATAAGGATGTATAAATTCTTCCTTCCTTTGAACCAAAGCTAGACACAAGGGCGTTGAGTTTTGTACAATATTTGGGATGGAGTGTTTGTTTCCTTGATGGAACAAATCATCAGTTTGTATGGAGTCTGATTTGTTGGCTCTTGTGTTATAATTGAAGTGAAATGATGATGATGTATGCTTATGTGTATATGTGGATCATTATGTCTGTGACTTTGTGCATGCAGAAACTGCTTATTCATGTCCATGTTGTTTTATTATTAAATACATGTGATAACAAACAACAGAAATCATTTTTTCTATGTTAAATTACATTAATCCAGTACATGAAATGTGTGTCTGTCGGCTGTAATGGTGGATCTCAGTTAAGATGTGTCAATTGTAATGAATAATTCAAAAAAATGTCTAGGTGCATATGCAGCATATAGTACACGACGACATTGTAAGGCATCCACATTGCGCAAAAAATTATATGCTGTGAATTATCCTTATTAATAGATTATACAATCGGCTGTGTAAAAATGGTTGTGGGGATCTTTGGTGCAGATATTGCTGGCAAAGGAAGGTTCTTACAGAAAATTACAAACAATACTTCCAGCATGAGCATGTTGATGGTATTGATCATGGCAGTTCCGGCTGTTGAACCTGGAAAAATTGTGAGATAACATAAGTGTGGCTTAAAAAATTTTTTAACATTTATTTCCTTATGCCAAAATCAAAATGTTTGCCAAGAATTTAACATGCTGAGCAGTTACCTGGGTCTTGCAATGTTATGCATTGTGACCATCTTTTTGTCCCAGGTTCTTGATTACCAACAAAACTGAATGACACCTTGCCATTACCATCACAAAGAGAGTGACAAGGAATGTTATTATTTATCAGTAGCTATAGGTGTCTCATCAGTGCATCGTTAAGGTTGTTATGCTGTTATACCCAAACATAACAACATGAAGTCCACTGGATGACGAACTCAAGTTTTTATAATGAAGATTAAAAAAGAGAGAGAAAAAATCACAATGACCACTATAACATTTATCTCATCGAGACAGTTAATCTTTGGAGTTTCCCCTTCAGACACGCACCTCCTGTACATGTGATTAGCATATATGTACATTCTTGGTATGAGATCAGGGTTACCTTTCTCTCTCTTGGGTGGGGGTATAAGACATCGACCAACACTGAAATTCTGTTTGAAAGAGAATTTTTATCACCACTAATTTGTACTATGCAGGTGAAAAAGGAGTGTAAAGTTTAATTAGAAATGTGAGACTGTAAATAACGTATTTTTGTGGAAGAAAAGGTTGATGTGCCTTTAAATAGAGTGCTCGTTAAATCATGAGAATTGCAGGCATTACGTGGGGTGAAGGTGGGGAGTTAGAGCTGAGAGGAGCGCATCCTGTCTACGAACCATCACTTCCAAGGAAACCCAATAAGTGTTCGCACCCTTATATAGTGGACGTAGCCCGCATCTGCAGAAGAATAACGATGATCTTCAGCTATCGACGGTGTGTGTATTGACCACACTATACAACTAGCGAGAACACGAATTAAGTCTTGGAGTCGTCTTCCTAAGTGGCAGCACGTACAGCCGGCGCCGCAGAGTAACGACATGACGACATCGTTCCCATAGCGGGACATGTCCCTCGGCAACTCTGGTAAAACTGGATTTTAACGGGAGTACCTAAATATCGTCTGCGAATAGAAATCACGGAGGCCCAGCCCTTTCCTGGCGACACTGATGACCATAGGACCGAGTCTCCGTGTTGCGTGTAGCAGTTCTTATTTCAAGGGAGATAATTCTTGGGTGAGGTAAATATCGTGGTGGACCTGACGGTGCTGCCCTGTACATTTTCTTTGTCTACTTCCTGCTTATTAGAGACATTGCAGAACTCAGTCTGGGACGTAATTTAAATGTCTCAGAAAAACCTTTGAGCATTGGATGGAGAGATGGCTGTAACAGATGCTTTTTGAGCTCATGTGTGCTGGCATGTGACTTTGGTATTTAAGTATTGTATGACTTTTTGTTAATGAGAATAATATATGTCCCTAGTATATTTAAGGTTTATCTGTGGATACAGTTGCCTGTATACCAAACTATGTTAATAGAATGAAGAAGAAGCCAAGCGACATTTCTTTCTCTTTTGTACAACGAAAGAACTCCTGTAGACACAGTGGTGCCTGAATGTGACATCTGCTGAGAGAGTGTGACTGTGACAGATAACAATCCTAATTTTCATAGCATTCAATCACAAGTGAGTTATGTTATGACATGAGCGCTAATCAAGTAAATGAACAATATAACGGGTAGAAACTATTAAAAAAAAAAAAGAAAGAAAGCTACAGATGATATGCAGAAAGAGTGAAATTTAGAGTTGCCTAAAGCTCCAGCTTTTTCTTGGATAAGCGTGTTTAAGGGCATCTTTGAAAGATTTTGTCTTCTGCTGATGGTGTATCTCATAAAGAAGGTAGTTTGAACAAGCTGATGCTGCATGGGAAAATGTGGGTTCACAGAGGTCTTGATTCTGGGAACAGAAAGCTGAGAATGGAGATAAATATGTTTTAGTAAAAGGTGGGACTTGAATGTGTTTCAAGACTCTAAGGGTATTTTTACACTGCATTAGCTACAGCAGTTAAAGTTTAACTCATGCATTGTCTTATTTGCAGTCTTGGGTCTTGGTTTTGGGATTTTGAGTGAATGTCCTGGCTGACATGGCTGGTCCTGGTACAATTGGAATTTATCAACATTCACAGTATTCTTTTCTGGTAGCAAATACTTAATTTTATATATCTAGATGCATTTTTTTGAGTGGGTGGGGATACTGATAGAGAAGAATAAGAGACCAGTTAATCCACAGCATCCACGTGTACAGTGGATCATGTTTATCAATTTTAAATGCGTCCACTCCTTCCATTAGATGATATTAGCATACATATTTCTGAACACAGGTCACCACCCCCTATATCCCACCATAGCTGCCACCGTTTGGCTACATATGTAAAATAGAGTGGACAATATGGTGGCTGTAAAATTTTTTAAAGGAAACATTCTACGGTGTGATTTCTACAATAGGCTGCACAATGGAAGCTAAAAAAAACTGGATGGTAGATTTAGTTTCCTGCCTGATAAGAATCTCCAATAATTTTTGTCTTTGATGAAAGTTACAGTCTTCACGCTTTTGATCTTTTTATTTTTTTAAATGAACACTTCAAATCCAGTCTCACCTTATGTTTATGTAAGGAAACCTATGCTGATTAAATGGAAAATGTTTAGTTCTCCCTATTCTTGGAAAGAGAAACTAGCTGAAAGAAAAATCCTTTGATGCAGATTTGCCAGGAGACTTAAGAACATAAGGGCCTTGAGTTTGTACAGTGCTTGATGGAACAAATCATCAGTTTGTGAGGAGTCATGTCTACTGAGATTTGTTGGTTCTTGTGTTATAACTGAAGGGAAATGATAATGATGATTTTGTGTGTGTGTGTGTGCACATGTGTATGTGTGGATCATTATATTTGTGACTTTGTGCATGCAGAAAAAAAAGTTTCTAATTGAGGTTCAAAAGGAATTGTTCTTGCCGAATATATGCTTGAACAAAATGTGTGCTACATAAAAGTAAAAATAAAACTCCTTATTTGTGCCCATGTTGTTTTATTATTCTATACATGTGATAATAAACAATAGAATGTTAAATTTCATTAATCCAGTACACGAAAAGTGTCTCTGTTCGGTATAATGCTTATGCCAAGGGTAAACTTGAAAAATATCTTTTCATATACAGTATACAGTGCACCAGGACTAAAACTGATGCTTTAAAATTGATTCATATTGTGTTAACAATTATACTTTGTGAGTTATCCTTACAAATAGATTATACAATCAGCTGTGTAAAATTGTCATGGGCATTTTTGGCAGCTTAAAACCGAAGATGTGTTAGTTGCAATTTAACCACTTTGGCCAGTGATTGCCTGTTTTCCTTTATGAAGCTACTAATATTTTTGATAGAAAACAAATCAAAACAAATGATGCTATCAATTCTGAAAGCAGGTAAGTGACTCATACACAAAATAAGGAAGATCTGTTTAAGGGTGATCTTTAGTACAAAGCAGAGTTGAAATATGTTGGCCTGCTAAATGGTACAGAGAGATTTATTTTGAAAAGCACATTTTTGCCGCTGCAAAAACTAAGTAAAAGAAGTCCAAAAAAGCTAGAGTGCAGATATTGCTGGCTAAGTGAAGTTCTTGCAAAAAATTACAACCAATACTTTCAGTAATAACAGCGACCAGCAAGAGCATGCTGGGGATGTTGATCTTGCAGTTGATTTGGCAGTATCGGCTTCTGAACCTGGAGAAATTGTGAGATAATAAGTGTGGCTTAAAAAAATTGTTAACATTTATATCCTTATGCCAAAATCAAATTGTTTGTTAACATGCTGAGCAGTTACCTGGGTCTTGCACTGTTATGCATTGTGACCATTTTTTTTTTTGTCTCATGTTCTTGATTACCATCAAAACTGAATTACATCGATAGTGTGAAGTAGTGGAGGGGGGGGGGAATCGAAACTGAAAAGAGTTGCATCTAAGTCTGAAAACTTCCAAACAGGTCAAAAAGTATGTTCTAACTTACAGAGCTGACTTGAAATGTACCATCACCTGTTAAGAAGAGGCGTTGATCACAGTATAATTACTAAATTTAACTAACATTATGGTCTGTTCATAGGTACTATCTCAATCCTTGCATAGGCACTGAAAAACACTGCTTGTATAGTTTAAAAAAAGAATAGTCATATTTGCTACATACCTGAGTAACCATCTTCAGCATCTGCAACAGATATCAAAGACTGTAGTGAGTTGTGGTAGGTCTTGTATTATTTCATGTATGAATGGTGTCTTGTGTTTGACGTCATGTTTGCATCATTTGTTCCACCTCACTTGAAGCACAAAAAAAAAGCGCCATCTCTCTCTCTCTCTTTATAAATATAAGAAAAGCAGTTGCTCTAAAAATGGCCGAGTGAGTGTGGAAAACACAAAGGTCTTCTCCGCCATTTTCTTTATAGGGCCGCAACAACACCTCGCCAGCGGACCCGGTTTAGGGCAGCCCCCTTCAGTTGGGCCCATGTGGCTCCCACGTCCTTTGCCTCGCTCTCTACCGTTCTTTTCCAAATCTGCTTTGGTCTCCCAACTCTCTGCCAGGAGCACAAGGCTTCCGCCGACATAGCTCTGTGGATCGACAAGGCGCGCAAGCCACCACACCACTACAAGTTGCACAAACTGGTGGTGGCCACACCTATTATTTTATCACAATTTCTCCAGATTCACTGTCCAGACCAACACCTTCAGCGTGCGCATGCTGGTTTCTCTTACTTGAAGTATTGTTTACAGAGCTGATTGTATAATCTACTAATCAGGATAACTCACAACATATAATTGCTAATAGTACTTGAGAATTCAGGATAGGATGTGACAGCTGTAGCACAAAAGTACAAAGCTAAGACTTACAAGGGCAAAGACGACATCGAACTGGGCAATTATTCAAAACGATTTCGCACGAACTTGAAGAATAGCCAATTCCAGGCCTGCAGTATTCTTGTTCTTGCTCCTTGCACTTCACTAAAAACAAGCACATAAAAAACTTCTTATTGATAAGTAGTCCTTAATTTTTCACTAGTGTGTCTCCGACTGAAGATTTTTATATACAACTTTGTTAGCAATAGCATAATAATTGAATTTGCAAAGCACATGTTGACACCAGCTCAATATAAGCTGCACAGGCAACTACATACAAGAAACATAAGCCTTAGCAAATGGATAATACCTTGGTAAATATGAACCATGCACATGGAGAAAGAACTGGAGTGAGCAGAATAGTGTACTTGGTTGTGTGAGAAATTTCTATTAAACACCACACTTCAATGGAACTATCTATTGACTACATCACATTTGGCTAGAAATATATCCTAAGCTTGCAGACTTCAATATATAAGTGAAAATGTATCCAATCTTCTCTCACGCAAAATTAAAAGAATGATAAACTCGTACTCTACATATTGAGCTAATGCATTTGCTGTAAATATCAATTGTACCAACCAAACAGAAAGGTTTTGACAGATATTGTACAAGTGTTGAAGAGGCTGGCATAGTCTCTCATCCCAACAAATTATGCAGCATCAACTGATTTCATCTCTTGCAGTAAGGTTACAAACATGCAGCCAGCCAGAGGCTACTTAAACCCGCAGATTAGTCGCATGGTTTTGAGCTAGTTCAATTGCTTGAAGCTGAACTACTTACATCGGCAAACAGGCTCCAGGAAGAAGTCATTAAGACACTTGCAGGTGCAGTCGGTAGTATTGATGGTGCCATCATTAAGGCATGTAAATCCACAATCTGTCAAAAATATTCTGAAATTATCTGTTGTCAATCTTTTATCAACTGAAGCGAAGCACTCTGTGTTTGTGTGTAGAAGCATACTGTGTTTGAAAAAGAAAATAACGCGTACATGTAGTCATAGAATCTGAACTGGCGTCTGGGCACACAGAGGCGCCGCTTTAATGTCCGGGTTTACCCAGCTCTAACTCCAGACAGGGTTGGGCAGCGAGAGAGATGGGTATCTCCCTTACATTAAAGCTGACCCGCGAAAAGTGTCATCACGAACACAGCAGCAACATCGTTGACATTACACACGAATCCCATCACACTTGACCTCCAAATACACCTCCTATATGTGGTCAACGTCCGCACACTACTCACCACATAGCTTGTCACTGCAATTGCCTTGCTGACACTCACTGCAACTGGGACCGCTCTTGTAGGGCACGTGGACAGAGCCTTGCAAATTACCCCTAGGGTACAAGACGTTTCAATATAAGACATTAATAACCTGTTAGCCATGTTCACAATTTCTAAACTCATAAAGGTTTAGACTGCGCATTTAAAATATGTTTTGATATAAAATGCCACATATAATCAAGACTCCCTCGAAATGAACTGATTGAAGATGTTAAAAATCTACATTGGCGTGCGCCCTTCTATATGTGTGTGTGAGAGAGAGGGAGAGAGAGAGCGAGAGAGAGATTCTTGTTTTTGTAAATGCCTAAAATGTAACACGAGACATGCAACGTGTATAACAGGGTGTAACAGTCCTTGTCACGTTTCGTAAAGCAGCTACAGAAGTCCTTCACACAAGCAAAAGAGATGCGTTGCGATGACACGAAACAGACAAAAATAAAGAACAAAGAAATAAAGAAAATGAATCCACAAAATCCAAAAAAAGAAAATATGGGAAATTCCGCAGAATCTAAAAAAAAAAAAATGATTTGGTATACACATTTAATAGGAAAAATTAAAGAACAAAATAATTAGGAAAAGCAGAAAAGAGGAAAAAATAAAAGAAAATATCGAATAAAAGAAGTGAACAGTTTAGAAACGACGGAGGGAAATAGGAAATTCTTTTGTCCTACAGATAAAGCAGCTAAAGACAAATCACAAGTGTCACTGACGATGGGGCATAGTTGCACACATGGAAATTCTGTCCGTTGCACACACTAAATCCACAACCAATCTTGTTTGTCTCTGCCCACACCATCTGTAACATAAAAGTCGTGTCTTAGATTGAGATTGGACGATGTCTGGCAGACACACATACTGGCTATCACACGATAACAAAAAGTGCAAGATTCTGACACACATATACTAGTTATCAAACGATAGTGTAAGATTCTTACAGACCACATTATTATTTTAATTTCTACTCCTTGAAAAAAAATTGAAAGAGGCAAATCATTCTTTCTGCTGTTGTGGTTAAAGCTTAGTGCTTAGATGCTACTTTCACGGCTCACGACGACCCCGATTCCATTCTCAAGACACATTCTTCTGTAATGGTTAAGGTTTATCAGGTTGAAACTTTTAATTATTGGGTAAATCTCAATGCAAGATACTACTTTTACGGAGCTGGAAGATCTCGATTCTCGAGATACATTTTCGAGCCACACTCTTATAAACATCACCGTGCACTGAAAAAGGTCAACAACATGTGACGTCAGGGTTGTACATGGATACTATTCCGTTGCGAAGGGTTCAACCAATGGAAGAGCTGTTTTTTAAACCTATGGTTGACCTGTAACTTCGAAAACAACCTACGTTGTCGACAGGAGTTATACAAAGAGTGCAATCAAAAGTTATCAAGACTTGGCAAGGCATTACACACAAAGAGAACAAACCAACTGGGCAACACAAAATACAAAGTACCGAATACAGATTTGAGAAGACGAGAAAAGAATTGTCAATATGAAAGTGCAACGAAGACATCCTTAAGCGTCAACAGAAAGCACAATGTCTGATAAAATGGAGCGGAATAAGTGTGAACAATGTGAAGGCCAATGTTGTGAGAGTAGACATCGTGGATGACAACAAGTTGTCTTAAACTGTACGCAAATATTCAGACTCTCGTTAACCTGAACTCATGTCTAAATTGTGTTGAAGGCAAAACGAATTAACATGGTCTGGCATTTTGAAATCAATTTCCTGAAGGATTTTGTTCAAACAGAACATGAAGTCTTTTGCTTTCCATGATGGCAACAGCTAACTGCTGTGTCCTTTTTTACCTTTATTCTTCGCCTTTCTCCTCCCTTTGTTAGTAATTATTAAAGTCAGTTACTAGCCCAGATGGTATGATTGTTCCTTTGCCAATTCTGCATGTACTGAGGAACATATAAATATACAAAACCATGCATTTAGGGACCATTTTTATCTCATGTAGGATTTGAGTCACATACTGACCTGCGTGTAGTGGCCGATTTTGAGGAAAAACTGCTCATATTTTCTTTATTTCCATACTCGAAATCCTTAACCTCCTCATGCCACATATTGATAGCATGCGACCAGTTCTGAGCACCCGTGGCAATATTTTGTCCGACACTGAAACGACCTGCACATGATGAAAATAGCCACGTCACTCTCTTCTATCCTTATATGTAGGTAGATTAAATAATATTTATATAGTCTTTGACCATATTAGCCCCCAGTAGCGTACATACACGTACGCACTGACACACACACATATGTATGGTGGTGGTGAGGGTGGTGGTGGTGAGGGGTGAGCTGTTCTCAGCTGAGCAGGTGGGAAGTTTCTTTCAAACCTTATAATTTCCCAAGAGTTTTTAACTAGTTATCTAAATTTTGAACTATTGTGCAACATACACTGTGTGTATCCAAATTATAAACATCATGCCAAGACATAATCTCCAGTTTCGAACAACATCTGGCCATTTCTTGTGAACTTTTATCAGTTTTATGCGTCAGCGAGCTGGGCGCGTTGTGCTCACACACCTTAATACACTAAGCGTGCTATTTAAAAGCAGACATCACGAAGTTTTTGTGATCATCGTGTTCATGGTGGGTTCATTACTGCGATGCAGAGACATATAAAGCAACCCAGGCCCTGCAAAAAGATACTCAATGCCCATGGAAAAATGTTTCAACACTACATAGTATGTATAAAAATCTGAAAGTTGATGTTAAGGTCGGATCTCGAATAACCGACTACTTTGATTGTATATCTGGTGTCAAATAAGGTTGTGTGTTAATCCCTCTGTTGTTTTCTATTTTTCTATCCGACTTTTGGTCAAACTTAACATTATGTGATGCACGCGGTATTGACATCCTGGCAGATCATACTTTTGATGTACACAGATAACATTGCCATTGTTGCTGATTCCCCTGTTGACCTCCAACCTTAAAATCTACTGTCTAAAAACATGTTGTAACTAATGGGGACTTACAGTTATCTTACCTTTAAAATATTTGATACAAAAATGAATCCTATTCTTCTGTATGGATCTGAGATTTGGGTATGGAAGCAATACAATGATATAGAGAAAGTTCAAATAAAACTCTGTAAATTAATGTTAAATGTTAGCAGTTATCGAGTTAAAAATGTTATAGCCTTGGGCGAATGAGGATGGTTTGCTCTTGTGTCTTGTATCTTATAAGAATTATCCAATACCAGTGCAGATTACTAATGTTACCTGAACAGAGGTACCCAAAACACTATTGAATGCCATCATATTATAGTTTACTATTAAGTTGAAACCTCAAAGATAACTGAAATATTAATCTTGTACAGCCACCCACTGTTGACATGCATGTAACCAGCAGTATGTGATGTTGATATGGGCTAAATGGCCTCCCAAAAACTTAATAATAATATAAACATATATATATATGACAAGTTGTCTATATAGCCACACATTAAGTGTTGTTACCTGGTACAACTCGCTGAAGATTGTTCTTCTCATGGTTCGTATCACAGTTGTCCGCCCATTTCTGCGCAATCATGGCCACTTCGTCATCCCAGCTCTGGGCAGATTTTACCAGCAACATCAAACTTCGAGATGTACTACAGCAATAAAGCATATTAAACTCCATTTCATCAGCATTAAGATACATGCATTCGCTTCAACACAGCAGAGGGCGCTGACAAACTCCACTCACGGGGTCGTCACCCGGCCAGTGATTACCCCCCATTGCCACCCTGTACCTTCCCTGTGTGAGTGTGTGTGCGTGCCACACTACCCACACTACCAACACTACCATAAATCTACATCTATTTCATTTGGAAAAATGGCATACACACATTAGTGCTGTTATTTATGTAAACTCTCTTCTTGACATTGACACGGAATGTTTGATTCAAAAGTATACATTTCTTAAAGTGTTTACGTGACTAGCTCGAGATTAATACCATTCGAGAACCTACCATTCGAAGCATGTTGGTGGCTTCAGGATTGACCGATGATCGTTTCTCATTATGCATGTCCACTATAATTTTTTTGTCGGCCTCGCTGACGCCTGACGAATTATATATATAAAAAAAATCTGTTAGAGGCCCGTAGGATTGCAATCTTCCCTAGTCCCTACAATCACTGGGTTGACCTAACGACAGAATCATTTTCTAAATTCACTGTCGACCTACGTACATGACAACCTTTCCCCAAATCACGAGGCTGAGTTCGGAACAAGATTCCATTTCCCCAAATCAGTGGGTTGCCCTAATGACAAAGCTACAATTTCTTAAAATCACTGAATAAACCTCATGACAAAATATTATTTCCCCCAAATCACTGAAGTGACCTAAATACAAGATAGCCTTTCATGAAATTATCCCCCATCCTCCTCTCTAACTACAAGCATCTTTGCAGTGGAACACTTGCCTGGGTTATTCTTCGATCTCGGGAGACATGCCGTATGATTTTCCATGACCTGATATTTTACAGCACATGACTCCTCCTTCCAAGAAACAAATGGACGAAAAACGGAAACTAAAGCAGATATATTCTTCCAAAGAAATCACAAAATAAAAGAAATAACCCTGACCCTAACGCGATATAGAATTTAAAATAGAATATAAAAACTGCGAAGAAATTCCTTTCTTAAAAAAAAAAAAATCATCACAGACTTGAAAAATAGCCTAATGGAAGCCGTTAATGGAAACTGTACAATATATAGAAACTTATATATACATATATAAGAATTTAACACATCCGAGGTTAATGCTTGACTGTATTAGAGTCAAAAATTGTTGTACTCTTGTTTTTATGATATATAAAGGACACAATTTATATCAGTAATTTCTGTCATTTATAAAGGTGAGTCATATCGACTTACAGATCTCTTGGTGCGGTGCTGTTCTCTACTGCTGCGGTCAGCGTCTACCACGACCAAAACTGAAATTTGTACCAAAATATGTTATCGTTCACAATTGGTGTTACATACATAAACGCATACTCGATTCCACCCACCCTAAAAAAAAAAAAATCCTATAAAACACACACACACACACACACACACACACACACACACACACACACACACACACACACACACACACACACACACACACACACACACACACACACTACACACACACACACACACACACACACACACACACACACACACACACACACACACACACACACACACACACACACACCACTGACGAACGAGAGAGATAGAGAGATGTACACACTCGCAAAAACACACGCATACAAGAGAGGACACACACACACAACCACGTAGACGATACACAGACTTCTGTTCATTTTTAAATCCCCGTTGCGGTGTCCCACCCTTCAGCTGGTGATATCTATAGTTATTTCCTGTACTAACCTAAATTTTTCCTTCCACTCCCTTCGACCTCAATTAAGAGGAGCTCCAGAATTCCCTGTTTTTTATTATTATTAAAGCTGCAGATTGCACACCTTTTGTACGGTTGCAAGGCCCTTTCTTCCCTGTCTTTTGAGGTTGGTTCGATATCAGGTTTGAATACCGTGTTTGTCCGAAAAAAAACAAACGGGTCTTATATTAGTTTGTTCTCCAAAAGAGGTACTAAGGCTTATTTTCAGGATTCATGCGATCTTCTTCTGGAACATTGTCATGACTCAATGTTTTTTAAATTCATCTATTAATACCAATACTTTATAATTCAATACATCCGTCGTGTGTTTCAACGGACGAACAAAATCCGTCCATCTGGCTGACGATCTAAACTATTTGGGGTAGGGCTTATATCACGAGCATCTTGAACAATCTTTTTAGGGCTTATTTTCGGGGAAACACGGTAGATTGTATGGGGCGCAACACCTCGCCTGATTAGAAGGGAGGAATAAATGTTAATGTAACAAATCACCTGTCTGCATTTTGAAGAGAAATTAGCCTGTCTAGGTGGACTTCAGAGTTCCAGCGCTACTATAGAAGAATAATAATAGTGTGAGACGTTCCTCGCCATCACGGTGGGCTCAAAGCGCTTTACAAAAAGAAGATACAATAGCAATAACTGCTAGGTTCTCAGTGTTGTTACTTTTGGAGCCACGGAAATCTCATTTATCTCGGAGCAGTAGAAAAATCCATTCTCGTCCATACACCAGCAACTAGACGAAAGGACATCGTTCTCATAATGCGCTGCAAAAAACACTGACATTCATCCCCAGAACAGGACGAACCTGGTAGATGTGAATGCCACGAATATACAATGAAAATACTTACATCCGGTGTCACGCAGGTTAATTTTATGTAGCTTTCTACAAACGACCGCCGAAAGCACTGAACAGCTTTTTTTTTTCCTTTTCTTACAAAAACTTAAGACATTTTAAAAAAGGTGTTCTTATAATGTGCTGCAAAAAGACACTGAAATTCATCACCTGAACAGGACATGAATATACAACTATAAAATGCTGACGTCCGGTGTCAAGCAGGTTGAGTTTACGTAGCTTTTAACAATTAGCCGTTGAATGCACTTAAACTTGTTTCTTCTCATTTTCTTACAAAAACGTAGACACTTAACAAAAGGCTTTGTCTTTTCTTGTTAAAACTGAACTTTTGAGCCTTTTATTTGTTTTGTTTATTTGTGTGGAGTATGTTTTTAATAATTTGTAAATAATTGAAATTTTTTATGTTTTATATGAATATGTCACCGTTCTTCAGGTTCTGAGAAAACGTACAAGACGATCTTCCATAAAATGAACTAGTTTCTTGATTTACCTTCCCTTACACAAATCTGTTCATAATTAAGTACAGTTTTAGCTTGTTTTTTTGTATGGTGTCGAGATATTTTACACCTGTCTCCTGCGAGTAATTTAATTAAACATCCGTTGAGAGCTGGTCAAGTAGGTCACTTACATAATATATATCGACATAGTATGACTAACCAAAGCAAAAACGTGAAAATCGATCATTGTTATAAAGAATAAGCACGCAATTTAACGCTTTTTTTGCGATCGACTCACCGAGACATGACAGAAGAAGCGCCTTCTGACGACCCACCACAATCCACATTTTATAAGATGAGACTTGCTCTCTTTTTGAAACTGCTGTACAGGATTTGTGGTGACAAACTGTTGAAGTTCAGGCTGTCTTCCAACTTGTTACCTGCTTGCAAGTTACAGCCAGTAAATTCGACTTGAACTCGCTGCGACTCACCCGTCGGCTGAGCCCCTTCACTGGCTTTTTACTTCACGCCAGTCCCTTAGCAACAAACAATTTTGAAATCAAGTCACCACCGACTGTGAGGGGGAATTAGGTGTGATTATGAGACGAGCCTAAAACCAATAACAAGAGTCTGTGGTGAGAGAGCGGGGTCTTTAATTTTGTTGGCAGATAAATAGAGGAATAAAGAACTACTTTCTGTACGCATATGAGACTTTTAAAAAAATTATTAGTAATGTCTCCCAACTTGTTACCTGCCTGCCTGAAAAAAGAACTACTTTCTGTACCCATGTGAGACTTTTCTTTAAATTATTATTTATGTTTCCACGTCATACTCTTGTCTTCGTGACAATAACTGATAAACAGACATTGTGTCGTACGGCCGAAAGTTGCAGACACACCTTTGGGCGAGGGAATGGACAAAGCACATAGCTGTTAATAAAGTGCACATGTGCGGTAGCGAATCTGCCAGCTATACTTCAAATTTTAATGTTAAATGCATATTTTATTGTTAACAACACCATTTAAAAAATTAAGCTGAAAGAAAGTCACGTTTTTATAGATAGAATGTGATCATTATTGTGCAGATCAACCATGGGCAAGCGGATAGACATGTCGCCGATGGAGTTGGAATTTAATAAATCACGTCAACGAGTCACCTGTCCAAAGATAAGTTCGTGCCGGCAGAAATATTTATTATCAGAAGTATTTCTTATTGTCTCTTACAGCTCCATCAGTTTGCTGCTAAAGGCACGTCTAGACGATTTGATTTAGTTGAGCAAAACAGCTGATCAAGAGTTACTTTATAAATTTTTATGACTGGAAGGTTGAAAATTCAGCGGAAATTGAATCAAATTAAATACCTTAATCAGAGTGGTCAAGAGAAAGTGCAGGGGCAGAGATCCGACATTAGATTAAATAATTCTTCGATTAAATAATCTTAGCAAACAGTGGAGCTAGCTGATGTTGAGCATCATGACAACCCTTCTGCTGCGTGTGAGAACTTTAAGAGGAAATGTACATGACTATATTTGTATGGTTTTGGATGTGTAAGTAAATCAGGGTGTACAGAATGTGGAGCTCTTCCAACGAATTGTTGACGGTTACAAGAAGATTGGAATCAAAATGTTATTAACAGTTATAGGTTTGCCGTTTATGTAGCTACAAAACGATTTAGAGCAGTCATACAATTAGAACATATCTACATAGTGTTTCAAAAACGATTCTTAGAGATTTGCTAATTAAGTTTCTTACTGGAATTTCTTACCTCGAGACGTTACATGGTAGACACGTGACTACTTCAGAGTGAGGCTTGTGGAGAAAATGGCGGACTTCCTGGCAACGCAATGATTCCTTTTAGATTTGTGCTCGTTGATCTCTAGCTCTACGGTAGGATCTAGGCATTCCTCTGATTATTTCTATCACACCATGCCTGTCTCGGAAGCCACGCTTCGTCAAACTCACTCGATGATTCTATTTTGTCGTACTTTGGCGTCTCTGAATATATTTCATTGGAATTGACTTCTAAACTTTGAAGCTGTTATGGGAACTACTACTAGGACTCGTGTCTCCCGTAAAATTCTCTACATTGATGAAGATGGCTATCTTGAAACAACTATCAACAGCATTGACCTTATCCAAAACATAATTTTTTTAAACCCGTTTCGTGTTAGGCCGGACAATGCAAGCCCAAAGGCCTCATAAAGCAATTGAATGATTATGGTCACTGCCACTCCCTTCTCCCTACGACTCCTATTATCAACTGCAAGGATTCCTTTCCCTCAGATTTACGACATGATTTGGAATCGCGCCTGCAAGTGAACAATAGTACTATGACATCTGTGTTGAAACTATGTTGTCTGGTAGACAATATGCATAGTCCTGATTCAAAGAAAGGCTTGTCACAAATGTGCGGACGAGGAATTTAACACTGTCGTAGCTCTCGTCAACATTCTTGCGGATATAGATTCTAAAGGCGAATCTTTCTCTGTAACGGCGGCCTCAGTAAAGTCATCTAGTGAGGATGCATTTTATGTGATTGTTCAAGTAGATTCCATCCCTCTCAATGACCTATCAGTCTTACAATTTACAGCCTCTATGCTACGGAGCAAGATATCCAAGGACTAGAGTCACCAGTCTCCCAGCCTCCTTGCCCAACTAGATGGAATAGCCGTCGTGTCATTTGTACTGTCCTTCTTGACTGGAACCAATTAAACTATTGACACCTCTACATGGGACAGTACCACAGTCGAATATTACTACTGCAGTTATACATATTGGCATTAACGACTGCACACAGTCTCAGCAACCAGATCATAGGTTGATCCAGGAGTCATCTGGCTCGAAAAAAAATAATCTGTCGATTTCAATGTTAACCGATCAAAAAGATTTGTCTGACTCTAATCTTTGAACCCCCTTTTCTCAAAATGGCCGCCATCGTACTTTCACACTTACAAACGTTTATAACTCACTCAATTTTAAGGCTAGAAGAACAACTTTCGTATCAAAAGAAAGTTCAGAACCTCTACTTTTTAATAATATGCAAATCTGAAATTCATTTCATCGTGGAGGGTCACATAGATTCTTTGATCCCAGGTGGTGTGTAAAGAGTAACTGCCAAAAGATGTTTCTTTGTGACATTATTAAAGAAAAAATAAAACTTCTTATTTGTTCCCATGTTGTTTTATTATGCATTCATGTGATAATAAACAATAGAAAATCATGTTCCCTATTGTTAAATTACATGAAAACACGAAAAGTGTCACTTTTCGGTATAATGCTTATGCCAAGAGGTAAACTTGAAAAATATCTGTGCATATACAGTATACAGTGCACCATGACTAAAACTGATGCTTTAAAACTCATTCATATTGTGTTAACAATTATATGTTGTGAGTTACCCTCATTAATAGATTATACAATCAGCTGTGTAAAATTGTCATGGGCATTTTTGGCTGCTTAAAACAGAAGATGTGTTAGTTGCAATTTAACCACTTTGGCCAGTGATTGCCTGTTTTCCTTTACGAAGCTACTAATATTTTTGATAGAAAACAAATCAAAACAAAAGATGCTATCAATTCTGAAAGCAGGTAAGCGACTCATACACAAAATAAGTAAGATTTGTTTAAGGGTGATCTTTAGTACAAAGCAGAGTTGAAATATGTTGGCCTGTTAAATGGCACAGAGAGATTTATTTTGAAAAGCACATTTTTGCAGCTGCAAAAACTAAGTAAAAGAAGTCCAACAAAGCTAGAATGCAGAGATTGCTGGCTAAGTGAAGTTCTTGCAGAAAATTACAACTAATACTTTCAGTAATAACAGAAACCAGCAAGAGCATGCTGGTGATGTTGATCCTGCAGTTGATCTGGCAGGCAAACCTGGAGAAATTGTGAGATAACAATATAAGTGTGGATTTGAAGACAAATTGTTAAAATTTATTGCTAAAACCGTGATTTTTGCCAAGAATTTAACATGCTTAGCAGTTACCTGGTCTTGCAATGTTATGTATTGTGACCATTTGTACTAGGTACTTTAATTACCAACTAAACTGAATTACATTGATAGTGTGAAGTATTGGGGAGAAAAAAACCAGAAAACTTACAAACACGTCAAAGAATATGTCCTTAACTTCTACAGCAGAATTTGAAATGTATCTAAGAAATACACTCATAAACTTTCGATAAGTACTGTCCGCTTGCATTGGTGCTAAAAAGCAGTTTTGAAAAAGAGACACGTTTGCTACATACCTGTGAAATCATCTTCAGCATCTGCAACACATATCGGGGGTTGGGGGTGGCGGGAATTGGTGTTTTAAGCCAAGCCAGCAAATAAATCTACAGCACTGCAAGGCAGCCAGCCCTTTAAACAGATGCCACATGCAGAGAAAGAACAGCGTACCCGAGACGAGAGCTGAACCCAGGCCAGCCAACCTTCACTGTATTGATGACAGGTGCTATTGCGCCACCGGACCGCCCGCAACACATATCAAAGACTGTAATCGTATACACTGATTTTGCAGAAAATCAAGCTAATGGTACTTGAGAGTTTAGGATGTGACAGTTGTAACACAAATGTACAAAGCTTAATGAGTACTAGCAGTTGTCGCGAAGTGCACGTTGAAGACATACCAGGGCAATGACGACATCGGACTGGGCAATGATATGCAACCTCATCACACTGACGCGGAGAAAAGGAGTATCCAGGGTAGCATTCATATGGGTCTTTCTCCTTGCACATTCACTGAAACAAGAAAAAAATGAATAATGTTTTCTTTATCAAAAGTCCTTTTTTTTTTATTTAGCATGTCACAGACAAAAGTCTTTTATGTACAACTACATTGCAACTTTATTGATCCCCAGGGGCAATTCAATATAGTGCTCATACTACATAGTACCTACATGAGTAAAAGCTCATATGCGGGATAAAACATACCCTTCTTATTGTTCAATACAGATTTTAGTTCCTTCGTTACCCATGGTTTATTATTAGGAAAGATGACATTTTCCTTGGCAGTGTATGACTGTGTCAACACAGAAAATGATGTACGAAAACACCAAATCAGCTATAAGTCATCTAGATTGTCACTGTAATTATGAAAGACCTGCCAGTCTGTGCAGTCGAAGCACCCCTGCAGGAGGGTGATATTCTCTACTGTCCAGCATGTAATTGTCTTTAGCACCGGTGTAAATCGCCGACCTCCGTTCTTATACACTGATGCCAGGAGAATGCTGCAGTGGTACGACGCTCCAAAGGGATGATAAGCGCAGAGCTTTGTAAGCACCAGGAACAATGCCGTAACAAAGGTCTAGAATAGAAATCCTTTGTGTGGTAGAGCAGGATACATATTGCTCATAGCTTTTGAGTATATCGGCAGGGTTGTCCATGGGACATATTTTTCTATCCCATCCCATCCCATGACAATTTTTGCCTGTCCCATCCCATCCCATCCCATGGACGTTTCCCATGGGAATTCCCATGGTAATAACATTCCTATGGACAACACTGCGCATTGCACACATGTTAACAAAGTCATGGCATAATGAAACTGGAATAAAAAAGTATTTTTCCTGTGCTTAAAAAGTCTGACAATGCAAATTTCAGCGTAAATTTATTTTACAATATCAAGTATCGACTACCATGGGAAATACAAATGTGTGCTGTCCTATCCCATCCCATCCCATGGGACGTTTCCCATGGGATTCCCATGGGATTCCCATTCCTATGGACAACACTGTATATCGGTGAGCCGGCAATGATTAAAGTCCCCGCGGATAAACCTGGGAGCGTCCGGGCAAATGGCGTCTAGTTTATGTATCACATCACATCAGCGATCAGGTGAGGGGCGATCTTGGCGTTGGTGGATAGCTGAGGAAATTCCCGTGGAACGTAGCAAGGACGGAGGGAAATGGACAGCAGTTCAAGATCAATGGTGCACAGTCGTTCCCTGACCACAACGGGGATGCAGTACCGTTCATTTATATAAAAACACACGCCTCTGCCGGTGGATTTCTTGGTGACAGTAGGACATCTGTCCATCTGAATAGGATGGCCTAACCCGCTGACATATAAATCATTGTCATTGTCGGACTCCTTCAGCCAAGTCCCGGTGGAAGCAAGGACACATGTTTCTTCGAACTCCCGCAGGCATCTGAGATGTGCCTCGAGCTCACTGAATTTGTTCCGGATGGACTGAACATTAGAAAGCAGAACAGAAGGTAGAGGTGGAGATTTACCACTGTCATTAAGATCGAATTTCCTCAGCCGGCGCTGAACTCCTCCTCTCCTTGCTCTCTTTAGCTTCTTCTTTGGATGGACGGCCGAGTCTCGAGGTAAGATGTCAGTTGGAAAATTGGAAATGTCAAGGTGGAGGGTAGCCGAAGAAGGGAAAAGTGCGAGAAGGTACCATATAATGGAGGCGCGCCATCTTGTTTGCCGGTTGCATCCAGAAAAATATACAAAAGCAGCAGAGACAAGCACCGCTGCATGATGTTTACATGCACACCATCGCAGAAGTGAACCCTGATAATACTATGAATTAAGGTGACTGAGTAATTAATGTGCGAAAATAGTAGTAAGAAACTAAAATGGCAGGTCGCCCTCGTGTTGAGCGTCCTTCACCTTGGCCAATATTAGCAATAGACTAAAACTTGAATTTGGAAGGCCCATTTCCCCATGTGGACACAATGCATATCAACAGGCTGCACATGAAAGACCTTGACAAATATGAACTATGTGCTTGGGGAAAGAACTGAGGAGTGAGCACAATTGTGTGCTTGGTTGTGAATGCAATTTGTATTGGATGCCACACTTTAATGGAACTATCACATCTTGGCTATACAAATATCATTTACTTGCAGACTTCAATATATAAGTGTAAACCCCTTCTCCTCTCACAAAAAATAAAATGCATAATATATTCACGCTCTACATATTGAGCTGATCGATGCATTTGCTGCAAATATCAATTGTAACAACCAGCCAGAACGAATTCGACAGATATTATAAAGGTGATGAAGAGTCTGGCATAGTCTCTCATCCCAACAAACATCAGCTGATTTTATCTCTTGCAGTAAGGTTACAAACATGCAGTCAGCCAGAAGGCTACATAAACCTATGATTAGTCGCATGGTTTTGAGCTAGTTCAGTTGCTTGAAGCTGAGCTACTTACATCGGCAAACAGGCTCCAGGTAGAAGTCATTGAGACACTTGCAGGTGCAGTCGGTAGTATCGATGGTGCCACCATTAAGGCATGTAAATCCACAATCTGTCAAAAATATTCTGAAATTATCTGTTGTCAATCTTTTATCAACTGAAGCGAAGCACTCTGTGTGTGTGCAGAAGCATACTGTGTTTGAAAAAGAGCATTACGCGTATATGTAGTCATAGAATCTCACAGAAATTGCAAGATTTGTCTTCCTGTTTCGGGCAAGTGGATAGCGGAGTGTTATCTGAACTGGCGTCTGGACTCAAAGAGGAGCCGCTTTAATGTCCGGGTTGACCGAACTCTAACTCCAGACAGGGTTGGGTACCGAGAGAGATAAGTATCTCCTCACATAAAACTGACCCCGAGAAAAGTGTCATCACTAGCACACCAGCATCTTCATTCCATTACACTTCACGTCCGTCACCTAATACACCTCACAGATGTGATCAACGTCCTCACACTACTCACCACATAGACTGTCACTGCAATTGCCTTGCTGACACTCACTGCAACTGGGACCGCTCTTGTAGGGAAAGTAGACGTTGCTAAATAGATTAATCCTAGGGTGCAAGACGTTTCAGTATAAGACATTAATGACCTGTTAGCCATGTTCACTATTTCTGGACTCACAAAAGTTTAGACTGCGCATTTAAAATATGTTTTGATATAAAATGCCACTTATAATTAAGACTCCCTCGAAATGAACTGATTCAAGATGTTAAAGATCTACTTTGGCGTGCGCCCATCTATATATGTGTGTGTGTGGGAGAGAGAGGGAGAGAAAGATTTAATTTTTGTTTCTGTAAATGCCTAAAATGTAACACGAGACATGCAACGTGTATAACAGGGTGGAACAGTCCTTGTCATGTTTTGTGAAGCAGCTACAGAAGTCCTTCACGCAAGCAAAGGAGATGCGTTGCGATGACACGAAACACAAAAAATGAAGAATAAAGAAATAAACAAAAAATAAAACAAAAAATGTATCCACAAAATTGCCAACGAAAAATGTGGGAAAAAACATGAGAAATTCCGCCAAATCTAAACAAAGAAAAATTTTGATAAAAATTTAATAACAAAAATTAAAGAATAAAATAACTAGGAAAAGCGGAATGGAAGAAAAAATAAAAGAAAACATCGAGAAAAAGAAGTGAACAGTTAAGAAACGACGGAGGGAAATAAGAAATTCTTTTGTCCCACACATAAAGCAGCTAAAGACAAATCACAACGGTCACTGACGATGGGGCATAGTTGCACACATGGAAATTCTGTCCTTGCACACACTAAATCCACAACCAATCTTGTTTGTCTCTGCCCACACCATCTGTAACATAAAAGTCTTGTCTTAGATTGAGATTGGACGATGTCTGACAGAAACACATACTCGTTTTCACTCGATAATAGAGTGCAAGATTCTGATACACTTACGAGTTACCAAGCGGTAATGCAAGATTCTTATAGACCACACATTATTTGAATTTCTACTCGGTGAAAAAAATTGCAACTGACAAATCATTCTTTCTGCTGTTGTGGTTAAAGCTCAGTGCAAGATGAAACTTTCACGGATTTCGACGACCCCTATTCCATTCTCGAGACACTGTCTTACAAACATCACCGTGCACTGAAAGAGGTCAACAACATATGACATCAGAGTTGTACATGGATACTATTATGCTGTGAAGGGCTCAGCCAATGGGAGAGCTGTTAATTAAACCTAGGGCTGACCTTCGAAAACAAACTTAATTGTCAACAGAAGTTATACAAAGAGTGCAATCAAAAAATATCAAGACTTGCATAGGATTACACACAAAGAAAACAAGCCAACTGGGCAACACAAAATACAAAGTAACAAAGGTATATATTTATATATGAATGCAGGATAAAATGGAGTGGGCAGGGGATGGCCATTGTGAAAGCCAATGCTGTGAGAGTAGACCACGGACGTGTATAGGTGGACTGCTGTCTGTCGAAACTAACACTTAGCCTCTTTAGTAGTTAATCTGAAATGTGAATAAATCGGAAGCTTGGAACACAACTGACTCGTTTTAGTAAATAACGGGGAAAAAAAAAATCGTCTGCCAGTAGTCCATTAATACAGGTTCGTGAGTAGACTGTGCGGCTGTGAACGGGTTGCTATGCGGAGATTCAGATTCTCATTAATCTGGACTATTGTCTAAATTATGTCAAAGACAAAGTGAGCGTGGTTTGGATATTTTGAAATCGATTTCCTGATTGATCTTGTTCAAACAGCACACTTCTTTTGATTTTGGGAGACAGCTAATTACTGTCTTTTTATCTTTATTACTCCCCTTTTGCTATTAATTATTAAAATCAGCTACTAACCCAAATGGTATGACTTTTGCCGATTTTTGCATTTACAGAGGCGTATATAAATATATAACAGCATGCAGGGCCGTGCTTAGGGGCAGGCGGACGAGGCATCTGCCTAGGGCCCCGCGCTTCAAGGGGCCCCGCGCTTTTGATTGATATGGTAACTAGGCTAATGTAACCTATTGACGAACGTTACAAATAAATTAATCGTAGGCTTATGTTGTAATGTGTATACAGCGTGCTGTCAATGATAAAAGACGAGATATCCCTGAGGACAAAAGTGACTTTAGATCCCAACTAAAACCGTGTGATCGTGGCGTGAGGGCCCCGCACATGCCCTTTGCCTCGGGCCCCGCGGGGGCTAAGAACGGGCCTGACAGCATGCATCTAGGTGCCATTTTATCTCGTGTAGGATTTGAGTCATACTGACCTGCGTGTAATTGCCGATATTCGGAAGAGTGCTGTTTTCTTGACTTCCATACTTAAAATCCTTCACCTCGTCATGCCACATCTCGATAGCATACCACCAGTCCTTAGCACCCATGGCAATATTTTGTCCGACACTGAAACGACCTGCACATGATGAAAATAGCCACGTCTTTCTCTTTTATCCCTTATGAAGATAGATCGAATATGACTCCGTTTATATATGTAGTTTTCGACCCTATTTACACGGCTCACACGAGTGCACATACACGCACCCACTGGCACACATAAACACAAGTGTGTATGGTACACGTTGTCTGCTATAACCACACATTTAGTGTTGTTACCTGGTATATCTCGCTGAGTATTTTTCTCCTCATGCTTCATATCACACTTGTCCGCCCATTTCTGCGCTATCATGGCCACTTCGTCATCCCAGCTCTGCGCAGATTTTACCATGCATGTACTACAGTAATAAAGCATATTAAACTCCATTTCGTCACTATTAATATACGTGCATTCACTTCAACACAGCAGAGAGCACTGACGACCTCCAGTATTAAGTTTATTTTACCGGCTGTCAGGTTCCAATAACGCGATGGAAGGATCGATGGATGGTCGGTTTAGGTGACAAGATATAAAGCGTTAAAAGAAACGAAAAAGGGATCAAAATACTGTGTTTTGAATCGTTTCCACTCAAAAGGTGTATATTCCTAGACTGGTTGCAGACGAATTCCTTCCATCCCCGTGTTAACTTTTACAACAAGGCCAGACTCCCAAGCAGAAAAGAGACGAGCAGACGATACGACCTCTCTTGTGGCGGAGGTACACAAACTAAAGCTTTAGGGTATGTTGTGTTTTCAGTGACTTTAATTCGAGGGAAGTGGAGGGAAGCACATTTGCAAAGCAAAAAACGTAATTATAATTAACAAATTTATTGAAAGTCTATTGTTGGTTTTAAAAATTTTATCGCGGATCCGCATATTAAACTGTTTAATGGCTCGCCGAGACATGACATGCTACACCTTCGCTAGAGGCTAAGCATGGTCGCGGCAGACAGCCAGCGAAGGGAATATAAGTAAACAACTGTTTTGCAAACCGAAATTTTGAGCGGAAACAATTCAGAACCGCAGAATCCATTTTTTAACCCCAGCTTGCCATTTCGCATGCCTTTTCCTTTAAAGGAACCGCTCACACAATTTCCAGTCGCTGAGCGCGCGCGTGATTGTTGTCTTAATTTTCTAAAACAAAATTTTCTAAGTGTATTTTCTTCCCTTTTTCATGTGATACTGTCACATATAATTCTAACAGGCTTATCAGGTTCGATTCATTTTAAACATTTTGATGAGCCACTAAATTTACTCCTTCATGCTGTTACGTTATGTGTTAGTTGTCTCGAGGGTTGTTTCCCTTCTCTTCCATGTCTCGTTTTTTCAAAATGTATCAATATACATCTCAGTTGGAAAAAAATGATCTACAAATTTTAGTGCTGTTTATTATGCGAATTGTCTTCCTGACATTAACACGGCATTTTGGATTTAAAAGTATACGTTTCTTATAGTGTTCACGTGAATAGCACGAGACTATCATTCGAGAACCTACCAATCGAAGCATGTTGGTGGCTTCAGGTTGGACCGACGATCGCTTCCCATTATGCATTTCCACTATCATTTTTTGGTCTTCCTCACTGACGCCTGACAAATCATAACATGAAATCTTTTAAGCTCCTGTAGGATTACAGTTTTCCCCAGAATCAATGGGTTGACACAAATTCAGAATAATTTCCTTAATTCACCGTCGACCTACTTATAACTGACACTATTTCCGCTTATCAATTGTTAGTTACCTAATGACAAGATATTATTTTTCCCCAAATCACTGAGATGATCTAGTTATAAATTTCCATTTCCCGAAACTCCCCACCCCCCGCCCATCCTGCTTTCCAACTACAAGCATAATTTCAGCAGGACACTTGCCTGGGTTGTTCTTCGATCTCTGGAGACATGCCGAATGATTTTCTATAACCCGAAATTTTGCAGCACAAAAGATCTGCCGAGAAAGAAATAGAAGAAACACGGAACATTACTGCTAAAGCAGAAACAGCCTTCCGAAGACATAAAAGAAATAAAAGACTAATCGCTACATTTCAGACAGCAGATACCGCAAGTTCATATCTGGATGGGAATTTACAGCAATCGGCAAGAACGCTTAAAAGAATTTGAAGACTGCTGACATAATATCCTTTTAAACAAGTCACAGACTTACAAAAATTAGCTTAACGGAAGCCGTTAATGGAAACTGTACTCGTTAAAAACGTCTTTCTCTATGTTTATATATATATACGAATTTAATTGTATACATATAAATCAACGCCAGTTGCAGTCATCCATCGTATTACGAAAGTCAACATCAGACCGCATGTATATACACTCAACAACATTGACGAAATCGCCTGTCGACGCTTTTCTCAGAACACATCCGAGGTTAACGCATGACTATATTAGAGTCAAGAACTGTTATAGTCTTGTTTTTATAATATATAAATGACACAATTTACCAGTCATTTAAATTTCAATTTATTCATTTAAAGAGGTGAGATGTCGACGTACAGATCTGTCATTCTCTCATTGAGAAGCATAATGTGAACCGTAAGATGTTTGCAGATGACACTGAACTCTATTTTTCATTTAGTACTGACAGTGAGTCGGTGCGTGAGGCAGTTTGTGCTGTAGAAGATTGTTGCTTAGAGGTCAAGTCATGGATGCTGAGGAATAAACTCAAGCTTAATGATGAGAAGACAGAGGCGATGCTATGTGGTTCCAAGCTTAGCCTTAGTAAAGTCTCTCTAGACTCCATCCAAGTGGGTCAAGCTAGAATTCCTCTCTCCAGCTCCGTACGGAACCTTGGACTCTATGTTGACAATCTTCTTACTATGTCTGATCATGTCAGTTCTGTAGTCAAGGCATGTTATTTCCATATCCGCACTCTTGGACGACTCCGACCCAGTCTTAATAAGAAGACTGCAAATGCAGTTGCTGTGTCCCTCATCGGTTCTACATTAGACTATGCCAACAGCTGCCTCTGGGGATTTCAAAGAGCGAGTTATCGAGGCTACAGCGAGTGCAGAATACGGCTGCGAGGATAGTGGCAGGAAAGAAAACAACTGACCATATTACTCCTGTACTTCGTGACCTACATTGGCTTCCTGTGGAGAAGCGAATTGAGCATAAATTGTTAACCTTAACATATGGCTGTCTTCACGACCTTGCGCCTGCTATCTGCAAGAACTCATTCGCTGTTACAACCCAGCGGAACCTTCGTTCAGCAGCACACTTCAGACTTGAACGACCGAGTGTTCAGTCAGGGAATGCTAATAAGAAGACTGCGGGTTTCAGATCCTTCTCCAATGTAGCCCCGCTTTTGTGGAACTCACTTCCCTCTCGACCAAGGAGTCTGATAGTATTGGATCTTTCAAGAAACATCTGAAGACTCACTTGTTTAAACTTTTTTGAAGTTTTCATTTGACCTGCAGTTTGGTGGCTGCTGGGATTACCGCGCATTGAGCGCATCTTTGTGATGCGGATACTGGCGCGCTATAAAACTACATCATCATCATCATCATCGGTGCGGTGCAGCACTGTACTGCTAAGATCAGCGTCTGACTCAAATTCTGCCGCGATCAAAACTGAAATATGTACCAAAATATGTTAGCGTTCACAGTTGGTGTTCGATGAGTTACATGTATGAACGCATACTCGATCCCCCCCCCCCTACACACACACACACACAAATCCCAAAGAGGACCAGAGAAAGAACCATGCGAACAATACACAGACATATGTTTACTTTTAAATAACGTTTCAGCGTGCTACCCTTCAGCTGGTTATATCTATGTTTCCTTTACTCGTCTAAAGTTTCCCTTTCACTCTTCTAGTCTTTTAGACCTCAGCTAAAAGAAGCTCCAAAATTTCATGTCTAATTTTCAAGCGGAAGTTTGCAAGGCCCATTCCTCCCTGTGTTTTGAGGTTGGTTTGATATCACAGTCATGACCCATAATATTATTTATTTATATATTAACACCATTATTTATAATTTTAATACTTCCGTTTTGTGTTTCAATGGACGAACAAAATCCGCCCGTCTGGCTGACGATCTCAACTAGTTGGGGTAGGGCTTATATATCGAGCATCCTGAAAAATCTGTTTAGGGCTCATTTTGGGGGAAATGCGTTAGATTGTGTGGGATGCAAAATCTCGCAAGTTAGAAGGAAGGAATAAATATTGTCGTAAGTTGGAGCTTAGTATTTTTTCATTATGTAACAAAGCACGCATATGTAATGTGAGGAGAAATTAGCCGTTTTTTTCGTGTGCTAAAACCCCGACGCCTATCTAGCTGGCTTTTTTAAGATCTAACGCTACGATACAATAATGATGATCAGTGATGATGATGATGGCGGCAGCTGCTGCTGATGCTGATGCTAATGATGATGTGAGCCTTTTCCCATCATTACGATGCTGCCCATACCGTTAGCAGAAGATGTGGTCTACTGGTAGAGACGACGTCGTGCAGCCATAGAAGAAGGGAGAAATGTAGGTTATGTGGCGCAGCAAAAAGCATAAGGATCAGGAGACACCGACGTCAACGTAGATGCAAGGACGATACAAACATACACCAGTCTCCACACACCAGCACCAGCAACTAGACGAAAGGACAACGTTCTCATAATGTGCTGCAAAAGACACTGACATTCATCATCAAAACAGGACGAACCTGGTAGATGCGGAGTGCCACAAATATACAGTTGAAACGCTTACATCCAACGTAAAACATGTTCATTTACATAGCTTGCTACAAATAAATGTTGAAATCACGGGAAAGTTGTTTCTTCCATTTTCTTACGAAATCTTAAACATTTAAAAGAGGTGTTCTCGTAATGTGCTGCAAAAGACACTGACATTCATCATCCGAACAGAGCCAAGGTGCGGAGAACAACATCAAGAATTTTTTTTTTTTTTCACGAAGCTTTCTACTCACAGCCATTGAAAACACTGAAAAGTTTTTCTCCTTTTTCAACTAAAACATAAACACTTAACAACTTTGTCTTCTGGGGTTATAACTAAACTTGTGAGCATTTTAACTGTTCGGTTAATTTTTGTGGAGTATTTAATATGTAAATAATTGGGAAAAAGTACATGTATCAATACGTCAGGGTTCTTCAGTTTCTGAGACGTACATGATTAAGCTCATTGTAATGAATAAACGTTTCTTCTTTTACATTATTATACATAAACTGCCGAGAGCTGGTAAATTAGATAATTCATATCAACATATAATGGCTGACCAATGCAAAACCATGAAAACTTTTCTCCGTCAAAAAGAATAAGCACGAAATTTTACGCTTTTTTGGTGATCGACTCACCGAAACATGATAGAAGAAGCGCCTTCGAAATCCACATTTTGTAAGATCGGTTTTGATTCCTTCTCGAAACTGTAATATAGGTTTAGTGGGGACAACAGCTCCAGTTCAGACCGTCCTCCAAGCCGCATCAACGTAGAGTGGCATGAAGCTCGCAGTCCTGCCGTAAGCTTGTTACATCCCTGCAAGCCAGACCCAGTAAATTCAACTTTAAATCGCCTCCTCTCACCCATCGGCTGCTTCACTGCTTATTACTTCACACCCGTCCCTTAGAAACGAAGAGTCTGTTTCTCGTGAGAAGGGCGGAACCTTTCATTCTGTTGGGAGATGAATAGATGGGGAAAAAACCTACCGTCGTGAGTCTTTAATTATTTTTTTTTTTCCAGATATATTCTTGTCTTCGCGACAATAACCGATAAAAAATGAAACATTTACGGTGTTGATTGCGCAGTCGATAGCCTTTAAACATCATGTTTACAGATTGTAGGCGCGCACTCTCCTGGTAGGAAATTCAGGGATTTAAAGAACAAACCTACCCAGGAAAGAAAGTAGTGTTCGGAATAAAACAATGCTGAGATGTGTGACTATAAGGCTTACTGAACGCACTTAAACTTTTTTCTTCTCATTTTCTTACAAAAACTTAGACACTTAGCGGATTTGGGATTTAATAAATCACCTGACCCGAGTCACCCATGTTCAAAGATAAGTTCGTGCCGGCAGAAATATTTATTATCAGAAGTATTTCTTATTGTCTCTTACAGCTCAATCACTTTGATGCTAAAGGCACCACTAGACGATTTGATTTAGTTGAGCAAAACAGCTGATCAAGAGTTACTTTATAAATTTTTATGACTGGAAGGTTGAAAATTCAGCGGAAATTGAATCAAATTAAATACCGTAATCAGAGTGGTCAAGAGAAAGTGCAGGGGCAGAGATCCGACGGACATTAGATTAAATATTCTTAGATTAAATAATCTTAGCAAACAGTGGAGCTAGCTGATGTTGAGCATCATGACAACCCTTCTACTGCGTGTGAGAACTTTTAAGAGGAAATGTACATGACTATATTTGTATGGTTTTGGATGTGTAGGTAAATCAGGGTGTACAGAATGTGGAGCTCTTCCAACGCATTGTTGACGGATACAAGAAGATTGGAATCAAAATGTTATTAACAGTTATAGGTCTGCCATTCATGTAGCTATAAAACGATTTAGAGCAGTCATACAGTTAGACACATATCTACATAGTGTTCCAAATAAGATTCTGAGAGATTTCCTGATTAAGTTTCTTACTGGAATTTCTTACCTCGAGACGTTACATAGTAGACACGTGACTACTTCAGTGTGAGACTTGGTAGGCTCCCTTTGCGGAGAAAATGGCGGACTTCCTGGCAAAGCAATGATTCCTTTTAGATTTGTGCTTGTTGATCTCCAGCTCTACGGTAGGATCTAGGTATTCCTCTGCTTATTTCTATCACATCATGCCTATCTCGGAAGAAGCCGCTCTTCTTCAAACTCACTCGATGATTCTGTTTTGTCGTACTTTGGCGTCTCTGAATATATTTCATTGGTATTGACTTCTAAACCTTGTAGCTCTTATGGGAACTACTAGTAGGACTCGTGTCTCCCGTAAAATTCTCTGCATTGATAAAGATGGCTATGTTGAAACAACTGTGATAGCATTGAGCCTATCCAAAAAAGAATTTTTTTAATCCGTTTCGTGTTAGGCCGGACAATGCAAGCCCAAAGGTCTCATAAAGCAATTGAATGATTATGGTCACTGCCACTCCCTTTTCCCTATAACTCCTAATATCAGCTGCAAGGATTCATTTCCCTCAGATTTACGAGATGATTTGGAATCGCGCCTGCAAGTGAACGATAGTGCTATGAAATCTGTGTTGAAAATACGTTTTCCGCTAGACAACATGCATAGTCCTGATTCAAAGAAAGGCTTGTCACAAATGTGCGGACGAGGAATTTAACACTGTCGTAGCTCTCGTCAACATTCTTGCGGATATAGATTCTAAAGGCGAATCTTTCTCTCTAACGGCGGCCTCAGTAAAGTCATCTAGTGAGGATGCATTTTATGTGATTGTTGAAGATAGATTCCTTCCCTCTCAATATGACCTATCAGTCTTGCAATTTACAACCTCTCTGCTACAGAACAAGATATCCAAGGACTAGAGTCAACAGTTTTCCAGCCTCCTTGCCCAACTAGATGGAATAGCCGTCGTGTCATTTGTACTGTCCTTGACTGGAACCAATTAAACTATTGACACCTCTACATGGGACTGTAGCACAGCCGCATATTACTACTGCAGTTATACATATTGGCATTAACGACTGCACACAGTCTCAGCAACCAGATCATAGGTCGATCCAGGAGTCATCTGGCTCGAAACGAATAATCTGTCGATCATTCAGCGAGGCCCCAGATGAGGTCTTTTTCCTTTTGATATTTGCCTTCTTTTAAAGTTTTTTTCCTACAGACTGACTGCATCTTTCCCAATGGCTCGAACCATTTTATCTGCATAACCTTGTTCTCATTTTAATCATTTTCAACCATTCCATTACGACAATGCCTTTACTCTTAAATATTTTCTTAGCTGTTTAGGGACATCTGCATTTTTACTGACTGCAACGAAAATTCAAAGACCATATATTCTGTTTGGGGCTTGGGAACCACGGAATGTTACCACGTAAGCATGCTGGACCGTGTATAGTGTTATCGGTATGGTGAGGTTATTAAGTCGGAACTTCTTGACAAGTACAAGTAAACTTCTCGTTGAATCATTGCAAAGAGGATCGATCATTTTCATGATCTGATAATCAAAAACAGTTTAACCCTCTGTCTATCTGTGTGACTGCAGCAGAAATCAATGAATGGCACGTCTCTTGTATCTAGTTAATCCATGTCCACTTCAGCTGCATCAAATTGGAAATAACAAAAATAGCAATGGCTCTTGAAAAAGATCTATCTATTTATATCGCTTATCTCAAGAAATTACACCTTGCTATTACGATCACAAAGAGGGTGACAACGGATGTTAATATTTATCGGTAGCTATAGGCGTCTCTTCTGTGCATCGCTATGGTTGTTGTGCTGTTACATCCAAACATAACAACATGAAGTCCACTGAATGACGAACTCAAGCTTTTATAATGAAGATTAAAAATGAGAGAGAAAAAACCATAATGATCACTAACATTTATCTCCTCGGTCGAGACAGTTCTCTGGAGTTTCCCTTGCAAACACGTACTTCCTGTAAATGCGATTATCATATATGTACATTCTTGGCATGAGATCAGGGTTACCTTTCGTTCTCTTGATAATTTGCAGTCTTGGGTCTTGGTTTTGGGATTTTGAACAGTTCATTTTCAATTGTGAATGTCCTGGTTGACATGACTGGTCCTGGTACAATTGGAATTTATCAACATTCACAGCATTTCTTTCTGGTATCAGGTACTTAACCAATATATAGATACTTTTTTTTGAATGGGTGGGGATGGTGATAGAGAAGAAGAGAACAGTTAATGGTGTGCACAGTATCCACGATGTACAGTGGATCATGTTTAAATGCGTCCACTCCTTCCATTAGATAATATTACATACTTATTTCTCAACACCAGCCACCATCCCCTTCATCCCAACATAACTGCCACCTCTTGGCTACATATGTAAAATACAGTTGACAACCTGGTGGCTGTAAAATTTGTAAAGGACACATTCTGCGGTGTGATTTCTACAATGGGCTGGAAATAGGAAGCTAAAATAAAATGAATGTAGGTGCTTGATACCAATATGTTAGTTTCCTGTTAAAAAAAAACAAGCATGATCTCCAATAATTTTTGTCTTTGGTGAAAGTTACAGTCTTCACTCTTTTGGTCTTTTTTTTTTTAAATGATTACTTCAAATCCAGTCTCATCTTATGTTTCTGTAAAAAAACCTATGATGATTTAAGGCAGTGATGCCCAACCTTTTTCGGCCTGCGGGCCATATCCATTTTGGACAGCCGTGTCGCGGGCCACTTCACCGCAAAAATACAAAAAGGAAAAAAAAAAATAGAGCAGATACCATTTTTTCATTAGAAACAAGTTGTACTTACCATTAATTATGTAGCAATTAGTGGGATATTTGAAGTTGTTTTACCGAAACCAACTTCTGAATGTCCGGCTGCATCGTAGAGACACCAAGTCGGAGCACTGAATAGAAATGTTTGTCCATCGAAAAAAAGATTGGGAAACGCCCCTACGTGGGGTTAAATACTTCTTCTTCCTTTTTTTTTTTTTTTCTTTTTTTTAAGGTCTTCTTTTATTACTAACATGCCGATTTCCTGCACTGTGGGCAGAAGTTTCGCGGGCCGGATGGCACCGCGTTGCGGGCCGGATATGGCCCGCGGGCCGTAGGTTGTGCATCCCTGATTTAAGGGATACTAAAGGCTTGTGATTAGCTGTGGCGACGGTCAAACGTTTCAAAAATATATTTAGTTACACTTTCAGAGCATGAGAGCAATACAGGAGAAATAAATGATTCGTTTGTTACTTAATTACCACTTATTAGCACTATTTCGGTTGCCGATGTTTATAAAAATCGAAAAAATCCAGTGAAATCGACCCTTGTGTACTTCCGCCGAGTAACCACGATAGCTTCCGTAGATAGTCAAGCAGACGAACTTGCATGTGACGTCAGTCAGAGACGTACAGCAAGTGTCTGAGGTCATTGCGAAGATTTGACGTCGTCATCGGTGGTGTCACTTGAGTTTATTTAGGTTTTAAAGTGAACTTTTCAAAGCAAAGTTTTAAAAATTATGATTCTTTGATCCCAGGTGTAAAGAGTAACTGCCAAAAGATGTTTCTTTGTGACATTATTAAAGAAAAAATAAAACTACTTATTTGTGCCCATGTTTTATTATTCAGTCATGTGATAATAAACAATAGAAAATCATGTTCCCTATGTTAAATTACATTAATCCAGTACATGAATTGTGTTCGGTTTAATATTTATGCCAGCAGGTATACTTCAAAATATCTGTGCATATACAGTATACAGTGCCCCATGACTAAAACTGATGCTTTAAAACTGATTCATATTGTGTTAACAATTATATGTTGTGAGTTATCCTAATTAATAGATTATAGTCATTATACAATCAGCTGTGTAAAATTGTCATGGGCATTTTTGGCTGCTTAAAACAGAAGATGTGTTAGTTGCAATTTAACCACTTTGGCCAGTCATTGCCTGTTTTCCTTTACGAAGCTACTAATATTTTTGATAGAAAGCAAATCAAAACAAAAGATGCTATCAATTCTGAAAGCAGGTAAGTGACTCATACACAAAATAAGTATGATTTGTTTAAGGGTCATCTTTAGTACAAAGCAGAGTTGAAATATGTTGGCCTGCTAAATGGCACAGAGATATTTATTTTGAAAAGCACATTTTTGCAGCTGCAAAAACTAAGTAAAAGAAGTCCAACAAAGCTAGAGTGCAGAGATTGCTGGCTAAGTGAAGTTCTTGCAGAAAATTACAACCAATACTTTCAGTAATAACAGAAACCAGCAAGAGCATGCTGGTGATGTTGATCCTGCAGTTGATTTGGCAGGCAAACCTGGAGAAACTGTGAGATAACATCATAAGTGTGGGTTTGAAGACAAATTGTTAAAATTCATTGCTAAAACCGCGATGTTTGCCAAGAATTTAACATTCTTAGCAGTTACCTGGGTCTTGCAATGTTATGTATTGTGACCATTTGTACCAGGTACTTTGATTACCAACAAAACTGAATTACATTGATAGTGTGAAGTATTGGGGGGAAAAAACTAGAAAACTTACAAACACGTCAATGAATATGTCTTAACTTCAGCAGAATTTGAAATGTACCTAAGAAATACACTCATACACTTTTGATAAGTACTGTCCGCTTGCATTGGTGCTAAAAAGCAGTTTTGAAAAAGAGACAGGTTTGCTACATACCTGTGAAATCATCTTCAACATCTGTAACACATGTCGGGGGTTGGGGGTGGCGGGAATTGGTGCAATTCATGTAGCTATAAAACAATTTAGAGCAGTCATACAGTTATTGTTAAAAATAAGGTTCTGAGATATTTCCTAATAAAGTTTCTTACTGGAATTTCTGTCCTCGAGACGTTGCATTGTAGACACATGAATACTTCAGAGTCAGACTTGATAGGCTCCCTTTGGCGAGAAAAATGGCGGACTTCCTGGCAGCGCAATGATTCCTTTTAGATTTGTTCTCGTTTATCTCCAGCTCTACTGTAGGATCTAGGTATTCTTCTGATTATTTATATCACAGTATACCTGCCTTCGCTTCAAAACCACGCTCTGAGCCAAGACATCATGGACATCAGCAAGGCCGACAATGTCACAAAGAGGCCTGTAACATTCTCCACTGATTTTAAACTATAATTGACTTAGTCCCCTTTTCTTCTCCTAAGCATCTTGTCCTCAAAACTCAACAGTCGTCTTGCTACCCCACCAAAACCACAGTTAACCTTCCTTGTTTCATGTTTTTCTAATCAGCAACTGCCCCATTCTTGATCCCCATACAACTCCTCTACGCCTTTTCTCTCCACCACAATCTCCTGAGATAACCTCTCAATTTCCAATCATTAATTCCACGAATGCCACGACAGACACTTAAACTCACATAGTTACCCTAAGTTTAAAGTCAGAGCTGGATCCCAATATTTCTACTGTCACATTAGGCGATTCGGTGGTTGCTGGTCTGTACCAAACAAAAATAGCAGTTTGACAGTGAACGATGTCAAGTATCGTCCTCTGGCTTGATTGGAGCCAATTAAAATATTGATACCTCTACATGGGAAAGTTCCACAGCTGCATATTACTACTGCATGCAGTTATACATATACATATTGGCATTAACTACTACACACAGTCTTAGCAACCAGATGTAGCATACCCTCTTCACAAGCTGCCGACCTCGCCGATTCCGTATGGCGAGGTTAATGCTTAATCATCTACCCCACAGGGATCGCCATCCACATATCTCTGCTTCATCGTTAGTTTAGTTCTTTTCGCTCCTCGAGGAGTATAGGGAAGCATCAATACCTCGCCTGCGGACCCGGTTTAAGGCAGCCCCCTTCAGTTGGGCCAATGTAGTTCCCACGTCCTTTGCCTCGCTTTCTTCTGGTTTTTTGTTTTTTTTTTTTTTCCAAGTCTGCTTTGGTCACCTGCATCGTAGAATCAAACAAAACAATGGAATTTGCTGCGAAACAAAATGGAGATTATTTCATTAATAATGACATAACATTCTACAAGTTAAGAGGATAAAGAGGTCAGCTTAAGACTGGATGAAAGATGCCATTCGTCCAAGTAACATATCTATAGGAACCATGCAGAGGGCTGGCGGCAAACGTCACTACTCGATCGGCCCCAAGGACCACAAACACAAGCCCCGTATCATCAACTGCTCCCAAGCGCCTCAGATCTGGTACCCAAAACTTTAATTTATTTACTATTATAAGAAGAGAAGTTTACATAAATTTTCGCCAATAATGGAATAAAAGAATTACTGACGACTGAAGCAAAAACTAAAAATTACTCGACAGCATTTCATATGGATACAAAGAGTAGGATAGCAAGAAAATGTAACAGTGGCAATAAACACATGAGTAGGACGTAAAAAACGTAAAAGACTTAAATTAGAAATTTAAAAAGAAAGTAAAAGCGTTTCGTTAATTTTGTTATTGTTTGACATAGAGTGGTCTATCTTTATTACTCTCTTGTTTTGGTGAGAAGATTTCGTACTCACTGCGTTTACGTAACAGCGTCGTCTGCAGATTCTAGGCTCCATGCATGGTACTGTTTTATAGTACTGGTATTCTATGCATTTTAAAAGAAACTTTAATGCATATTAAGATACCTGTTAATCTTTTAAAAAAAATGCTTACAGTTTAAGGAATTGATGTGTTTTTATCTTTCGAAGATGCTTTGGTTTTGGTCTCTCGACATATAGCACTCAGTTTCAGTTGCGCGCGCTCACTCTCTCTTTTTATTAGGCATTCTTCTGCTTCCACCTGCTTCATGTATTTCAAGGCCAATCCATTTCTCACAGACAAAATCATTTGTAGGCCAACCTTTACCTCGATCTAAAACCGGCAATAACGGCTTTTTGTGTGGCTGCTCCAAACGTATTCATTTTAGATGGTCAAAATTTGTTGACGAAATACAAAGGTGGAGAGGTGAATGCAATTAATTGTATGCTGTCGGACAAACTTGACGACTGGACGAAATTTATCTACAGTAAAGTAAGAATTTCGTTCTTTGATGTTTCTTGTGGGACAGTTTGCCTGTTAAAGAAAGAAGCTAGACCACCAGGGTCGGGCAACTTAATTTGAACCTGCCCGCCTTCCAAAATGTGAATTGCACGTTTTCAATTTTTTTTAAAAAAATCCAGACTAAGTTAATTTGATTGAAATTTAATTCATAAGGTACTACCTTTAAGCTTTAGAGGTCGACAGTATGTAACATTCTAACACAGACAAAAATACAAAGATAACGGCTGACATGTCTGATGTAGTCTTTTAGAGAGCATCGGAGGCGTATGCCTTTAAAGGAAATTCTGATTTTAAAGTTTTATGGTCAGGGAATTCAAACAGCTTCTCTTTACACAATAAATTCAGTAATTGAACACCATTGTTTACTCATTTGTTGTCCATTCCATCATCATTAGGTTTATTAATTTTCTAGTCATCTGGTGTGGGTTTTCGGTATTTAACCAGCCTGAAGCATTGCTTAGAATTTTGAGAATGGGCATGCAGAAAGAAAACTTTGCCCACCTCTGAGCTAGACACACAGGCTGCTGTCTTTCTTTTCATTGCTACCTTCTATCTTTCGTTTATTTCTGCCTGTCTTTTGCATGTTTTCTCAACAAAATATCAGAAACAGACTAGAGTTAATAATTTCCATGAAGGTAACAACTTGTTTATTCTTTTATATGAAAAATGCAGAAATATAATGGTTTATTCAGATTTCAGAGTATTATGAGGCCAAAAAAGCATCCACTGGTTTCGAAAGGGACTGCGTCTCCATGATAATCCAGCACTTTTGGCAGCATGCCAAGATGCCACAGAACTGTATCCAGTGTTCTTTCTTGATCCATACTTTGCAAAGAGCAGCAATTATCGTGTTGGTGTTAATAGGTGGCGCTTCTTACTGCAGTCACTCAAGGACCTTGATGCCAGTCTCCGAAAGCTCAATTCCAGGTGACAGTAAAAGAGATGTAATGTGAATAATCGAAGTTCATGTTATGATCTTAGGTTTATAAAAGGAACAGAATTTCAGAATTCGTGAAGAAGGAATATGGTAAGAAAAAAGTAGAGGTTTCCACCTTCAGGATAATTTTTAAACACCCGTTAATGCTTGTCTTCCCTATTTTGTTTACAGCATGGCTTTTGGTAAATACTTTTAGGTACCAAAGGTCCCAACAACTGGTAACATTGAAAGTTATCTAAGGTTTGAGGTAGAAGCAGTAAATTGATCTGTTGACGTACACCTTTCCTGTAAACCAAAATATCATCATTTTCTTAAAACTTATTTTCCTTTGTCTTATAGTTATTTAAATGAATCTGATTTGTTGTGCCAGATTGTAATTTACTAATCTATTGAAAACTGTAACTTTTGTCCATACAGACTCTTTGTTGTTCGTGGAGATCCCAAAACAATGATGCCAGAGCTTTTCAAGGACTGGAAGATTACAACATTAACCTTTGAAATTGACACTGAGCCTTATGCCATGCAACGAGATGATGCCATTGAAAAACTTGCAAAATCTTGCAATGTTAATGTGATTAAGCGTGTGTCACACACACTTTATGACACTGAAAAGTAAGTTTTATTCAAAACAAGCCTAATCTTTGAGGATTGTTCTATTTGCTGTGGTGTGATTAAAGGCACATGAATGAAAATTTGGAGGTAATATAATTTTTAGAATTTCATATTTCCAAATGCTTAAAACAAGAGTTAAATGGAAGTAGAATGTAGTAAAACAGTAGCAAAAGCTTTTTAATCAATAAGATAGTAAGTAATGAAGCTATGTGTATCATATGCATTTTGGAGATATTCATTTATGGAGCAGCAAAGGATGTTATATTTAACGAACCTAAGTAACAGAAATAACTGTAAGCTTGAGCATCAAGTGCTAGTTACAAAGTTACATTGGATTTACATGTCAAGCAACATTAACTTGGAGACATGAAAGATTGTTGTATTCCAGAACAATATCAAAAAATGGTGGTTCTCCACCACTGACTTACCAACGGCTGCAGACAGTTTTGAAAGAGATGGGTGCCCCTCCCAAACCTTCAAACACCTTGACATCTTCTCATTTATCTGGTAACATTGTTATGTACAATGTATATGTCTTGATAAGTGCTTAAGCTTGCAGATCTCAGATTAGAAAACTAGCTCTATTGTATGTGTGTTTGTATATAGAGAGAGAGTGAAGAGGGCTGACATTTATGGAAATAGCTTTGTCAGTCCATGTCTGTTTAGATTGTACCACTCCATGGAAAGAAGAGTTTGATGAGAAGTATGGGGTGCCTACTCTAGCAGAGCTGGGAAAAAATGAAGAAGACTGTGGTCCACTGTTGTTTCCTGGCGGAGAGATGGAAGCCTTATCCAGAATGGAGAGGTATTTAAAAAAAACGGTGAGCTAAATCACTTACTGATGTCAAAATTTATGTTATTAGATTAGCTGTTTATGTTATTAGATTATCAATTTGTTATTAGATCATCAGTTTTCAATTTAATTGTGCTCTTTATGCAGGTATGCTTTTTTATTTCTTTATTTTTCCTTGTGTTTTATTTGTGCGTAGCCTACGCTAAGGTACCATATTTTGGTAGGTCTTGTTTATGTTGGTTTGTGTGTGCATACATCGGTAGATCCATTAGTGCATAAATTCACTTCAGTGTTCCTGCATCATAGCAGATATGAAGACTTGGTTGATCCATTTCTTTAAGCTGAAAGTTGATGTTTTGTGTATTTATAATAGTGTGATATCCCTTATGGTAGTTAAAGTCAGCTGAAATATTTGGTAAAGAACTACTAGTCATTAGGCATATTTTATTAGTCAAACAGTTCAAGAACAGCTTAAGTCTTATCCTACCTTATTCTATGCTGCGTTGACAGTTAGACAAGAGATGGGCTTTAGATGCTGAAAGCGTTGCTGACTTTTACTCTTGCAGAACTGGATCTGTAAGTTTGAAAAGCCACAGACAGAACCTAACAGTCTTGAACCAAGCACAACAGTGCTTAGTCCCTATATCAAATTTGGCTGCCTGTCTGTACGTACATTTTACTACAGGCTTCTCGACATTTACAACCTGAACAAGGTAACATATCTGTAGCAAAAACAGGGCATAAGATCTGTGGATACATTATGAATTTCCATTTTTTAAGACCCTGCCAGTGTGAATTGTCAATGTGGTTATCAAACAACCTTATCTGGATTAAAGCTACAACAAAAAGGACAGAGAAACCTTATTTCTAGATTACTCTAAAAAGGGTTTGCATGAAAAATAATAGCATGAAAGAAGACAAAATTTAACTTATTTTGTAACAAGTTAGCGAAGGGTGTGACATATGACAGAAAACAGCCAAGTTGTATGCTATACCATCCTGCAAACAATGTAAAATGATTTGCTGGCTTTGGCAGGTATATACTAAGCCTCCTGTTTCATTGCACGGACAGCTTTTGTGGCGAGAATTTTTTTATACTGCTGGTGTGGGGACTGCTAATTTCAATCGTATGGAAGGCAATCCTGTATGCACACAGGTACCCTGGGATTCCAATCCAGAATACCTAGCTGCGTGGAGTGAGGTATATCTTTCATCATTTGGATGTACTTTAGTATGTTTGTTTCCTGTGGCATGTATTTTTTAAGTTGTCATTGCTTGATGGACAACCCAGAGTAGGTCATTGGTTTGAAACTTCAAAGCTTTTCCCTCCTACTTTATATACTGATTGACCATACCTACATTTTGCTTTTTTAGGTTTGGGTAGGGGCTCTAAAATATTTAGTTTAAGACATTTTTTTAATAGCAAGTTGTCAGTTCTACAAGGCAGCTATGAAAAACAAAGTGTGTTTTCCAAGGCTCGCACTGGCTATCCTTTCATTGATGCGATTATGACTCAACTACGAACAGAGGGCTGGATACATCATCTTGCCAGACATGCCGTTGCCTGCTTTCTAACCAGAGGGGATCTTTGGTTATCATGGGAGGAAGGGCAAAAGGTAATATCAATATAGTAAGACCTCTTTATTAAGATGATTCTTAATCTTAATTTCCCCGATTAGGACTCCTCTTAGTTACACCCACAAAGTTTTCATGGACATAGTTCACTATATAGATGACTACCTTCCCAACCCGACTTATGACTAACAGTTTATACTCTGTTGTGACTTTGTTATTGTAAGTACATATTAAAATAGAGTGCTTTTGGCCAGCTGCCTCCCAAATATTACAATTTTCTGTAGAAATAGCATAAAATTAGTACATTTTGAAAGATATCATTTTAACCCAAATCATATCACTCCAGTCATATATAGCTACAGTATCATCCCATATCCATCCAGACTCGAAAGGCAAATCGATTGCCAATTATAGGAGTAGCAATTAACTTCAAATATTGTCAACAGAGCCGTGCGATGTTCAAACAAATTCAACTACCATGGCCACTTGGCAACATGCATTCAGAGAACAAGTCGCACAGTAGCGCTTAATGTTTTTGACAAAAGCTTTTTTTTGTCATTATTTTTCAGTTTGGAGGTTTGTATTAAAGGCATCTGCAGATGTTTGGTCAAAATATCCCAGTGGCATCTAAACTAGTATCTAAATGTGACTTTCTCTTAAATCGATTTTTAAAAAGGCCTCTGTCATCATTCTTTAGTTTCTTATTAAATGTACTTGTAAACATTTGGTTAACATAAAACAGGTGTTACTCCTTTGCCATTCATTTAACCTCGGCTTGGGATGATGATGTCTGTTATAAGACGTATGGTTATGGTGGGGTCGATTTGACTCAGGTGGGAGACGACAGTGTCAGGTTGATGTGGATTTTGGTTGAAATGACCAGCACCCTTACATTTCTAGTCTCTTTAACAGTGAATATCAGTTGGTTGTGCTTCATTAATGATCTTTTGCAGCAGTCACATGTCTATAAATATAAAATTATTGTGACCAACTATTTGTGCTTATTGCAACTTTATGTAAAAATCATGTTTAAAAATATAAATAGGGCATTTTAAGAGAGTGTGTTTGTCTACCACAGTCCATATATGTATTGATCAATGCTTTTGCTTGGAGAGTTAGTTCCCTAGTAAATCTTCAGCAGAGTCTAACAGTCGCAGATTAAGTGTGATCAAGTGAAAGTGAAATCAACAAAAAAAGATTTATAATATGTTTTTAACAGCATTATTTCAACATTTAAATAAATGAGCTTGAGTTTATGTGTTTGAAGTCATAGTTTGTGGAATGAAAGCATACTAATGGATCTTCATATCACTTGTAAGAAATTGACTGCCTCAAAAATTTCTGTAAAACATTTTTTTCCTAAATCACAAATTTTTATCATCATCAATAATTTTTACTTATTTTGTATACATCATTCATCAATTACACATTCAGTGAAGTTTTCTCAGACACATAAATGATAACTTTTTAGTTCTTGCAAAACAATAAAATGCTTAATTTATTTTCCATAGACTTGTTGATAGTACACCTGATCAGACTAAAATATAACAAATTTAGATAATGACAACATTATTAGGTCTACTTTAGAAGTAGGTGTAGAAGTAAGAGAAACAGTCCCATTGGTGGAAGGCTGATTTGCAACCTACACTCTGCAGACATTCATTTACTAGCAGGCATGAACAGAGACGCTTATAGAATGGAGACCAGCATTGACAAGACCAAAATTATGGTAGAAGAACTGGCATCTGCACATGTGGGAGTTGACTGGATCACCTTGTACAGGACCTGCTTACCATCACCTTGTCAGCCACTGTCTATTCATTTGCTCCCACTAACAACTGATACCAGTCAAGGGACAAAAGATTGACCGACAAGTTCAGATGTACTTGATGCATACAATTTATGATCTTTATATGGATATAAAGCGGATGTCTTTTTTTCTTTGAAAGGTATTTGAGGAACTGCTGCTTGATGCTGATTGGTATTTAAATGCTGGAAACTGGTTGTGGCTGTCTGCCAGTGCCTTCTTCCACCAATACTTTCGGGTCTACAGTCCTGTTGCATTTGGCAAAAAGACTGACAAGAATGGAGATTACATCAAGTGAGAAGAGTTTTTTTCCCCCTTTTATTTTTAATTGAAGTTTTTGTTATTTCTGTATCAGAACTGCAATTCTGGTGCTTAGAGCTAGGAAATGAGACCATGACTTTCTCCTTCCTTTTTTTGCGGTGGCCCGCCTATCCATTCTCCCATTCACTAATAATAATAATACCATGAACTTATATAGCACCATATCGTGGTCATATAGGCAGGCTCATGGCTGTACAAGCTGCATGCTGCATGTGCTGTTTTAATTTCTTTGCAGGCTCCTGGCTTATTTTTCAGAACTTCACTTTCCCTACATCTCAGCCAGACAACTCCACTCTTTGTCTGATGACCATACCCTGTCACCAGAACAACGTATGGTCACCGAAATTTTAGTTTCTATGTTGCAAGACAGTGCAGCTCTCTTCCCTTTCCGTATCCGCCACCTACCTACCATTGAATACTTTAAACATGCTCTAAACATTACTCCATGCACCAGTCAACATAAAGCTACTCCATTTTCTAACCCTTTCTTTCACTTTTTTCATCTGTTGCGTAGTTGTCAATAGTTGCAATTGTAGTCTATTGACCAGTCTGCCTGTCTTCCTCTGCAGATTTGTGCCACTCTCCATCCTTACTGTTTGTTCCCTTATTCCTGTTCCCTTCCACTTCTATGTTTGTCTTTTATTACTTGTCTTACAGTTGTTTCTCTTTACATCCTTCATATGCTGTCCATGTCTCAAGTATTGAGAGCATGCTCCTTTCTAACCATGAGCATGCTCCTTTCTAAGCATGCTCATGTGCTATATAAATCACACATTTTATTGTAATAATGTTTGTTTTTGAATCTTGGTATTGTGGAGAGGATTGCATATAATTGTTCTTTCTCAAAAAATGTATCACGCCTTTCTTTTAAAACACATTTTTTTCAATGACAGGAAGTATGTGCCAAAACTACGCAAGTTCCCTGCACAGTATATCTATGAGCCTTGGAAGGCCCCAAAGTCTGTACAAGCAGCAGCTGGATGCATTATAGGACAGGATTATCCCAAGCCAGTGGTAGACCATGACACTATTAGCAAGGTCAACATTAAAAGGATGGCTGCTGCATATGCAAAACGTAAAGAAGGACAAGATTTCAGTGGTAGGTTAAAGACCTTTGAAATTGTTGGTAATGTATTTAAAAGTGATACGGATTCTCTGTGTAAGTGAATAACCTTCCTTCACTAGGGAGATACAAGCCTTCAGTATCAACATTTCTAAGTCCTTGATGTTTATTAGATGAAATACCAGATCAATGTATCCTCCATTGGCTGTAACATTATGTTTAGTCTGAGGTTGCAGATTTTGCATTATACCATGAATGCAGATGGTTTGGACCTCACAAAATTATTAGCTGCCATGTTGTAAATATCTTGCTAGGCCTGTTTGTTTTCATTCCAATGGTTCTGGTGTTTTTCTTTTTCACTTCAAAGGTCTTGTAGGCAGTTGACAGTAAACTTAAGAGTGAGTCACTGTATTAAGGCCAAGGGTGGATATTAACCCTCACCTCTCCTTGTACAATCATTAGCTTCTCTGGTGCATAAGGTACCCATCACCTAAGTTGAAAGGGGTCTCTTGGTATTGGCTAATTGCTGGTACCCCTTAAAAACACGAGCGATGGAATTTGTCTGTGTTGATCATTGCTTCAAGGTAAGGACGGTGATTCTTTAGTTTTTTTTTTTGTGTTAAATTTTTTCCAGCACTGAACATTGGTTTTCATTTAAACTTGTATTGCAGGAAAGTCTGCTAGTCCGCAAAAAAGAAGAAAAGAGTCAACTGACAGCAGCAGCAAGAAGAAACCCAAGAAGGATGATTAAAATGAAAAGGCTAGTCACTTTGTATGTGACAAGTTTGTTTCATAACATGTTGAGAAAAATGATAATGACAATCTAAAAGTGCCTTTTTAGCTCACTTCCATATTTTTTTTTTATTTGGCATTCTTGGTCTTGTATTTCTTTGTCAAAACTCAGTTGAGGTTTTGCCAAAGCATATATTTTTCTAAACACATTTTTCCTTTTTGGTGTCTTTTAGGTTAAATCCATGCAGACATGACAAGATGTCAACAAACCTTGCTGAAAACCCAAGGCAACCGGATAAAAATGTGGTTAATTTCTTCTATTTTTTCCAGTGGATAAACGATAGCATTGCTGTATGCATAGCATGGTGATGAATTCAGTTTAGTTCTCATGAAAGTCACGATGCCTTAAGGCGCACATGTGAACATTCCGATCGGACAGAAAGACGTGGAAATGTTTTCCTCTCAGGTGGTAGTTATTCCTTTTGAACCCATGATATTCAATTTTCCACCCAAAATGAAGATCTAGCTTAGCTTTTTTTGTGCTTTTTAACCCTTTACATGCATGCAGTAGTCTTTATTCACTACTATTTTACATAAATATAAACAACGTTGAATGTACTGGCTCTTTTTATTAGCTCTTGGACATAATGCAGTTTTTCAGAACCTTAGAAACTTTTAATTTTTTTTTCTTCAAAAAGATAAAGTTAGAAGGAAAATAAAATAACAAAAATCACTAATAAATTTTCCCACATCGTCACACGCAAGACCAGTCAGAACTCAAAACTTCTGGCTTACAGCAGCTTTTACAGAGTTTCACCTGTATTTAAGCTCATATTACCTGCTGCACTGAAAAGATGGGCTTGTGCACTTACCACGTTATGGGAGGGTATACATAAATAAAATCAATATGTGTCTTTCTGCCCAATCAAGTTCAGACTGACCACATTTTCACACACATGAAGAGCTAATATGCTAACAGCAAAGAAATTTCTCAAAGAAATATCCAGCTTAGGGTACCAACTAAAACTGGAATGGTTTAGGTACCATGAAAATGACCAGCAGATGGACACCGACAAATATGTTGCACAGTGAAGTTTTACAACAGTGAATCCCTATCTGTCTGAGTTTACAGATCAGGAAAACGAGTAAAGCTTGTAGTTCTTTGTTCACATCTGATGTAATTTTTAATATACATTATAACATTTTATGCAACACTATGAACATGAGTTAAATATCTGTAACTATACGGCATAAATCACACTGAACTAAAATGTCCATAGTTTCTCAGTTCAGTTTAAAACCAGAAACCAGACAGGATGCTCTAGTTGCTTTTCACGGGGAAAGATACATTTGAGATCCTTCTTAAGAGAGATTATCTTTGATACACCTCACACAAGTTGACACTTTTATTACATTAGTAAAATAGACCTTTGTGTAAACCTGACAACAAAATGTGAGCTCATTCTTGAAAACAAATATCAAACTACCATTTTTATCTACAGCAAAATATATACAACCAACTTTGAAAATGCTGAGAAATATTTTTCCATAATGTTTAAATGTGAAATGCATCCAACACCACTCTTAACAAAAAAACAACAAAAAAACACTGTGCAGCGTATCTAATTTTCACTGCATGATCTCCAAGAACCAAAAATAGACAACTGCTGGCCTCCTTCAGTTAATTTTGGGAAAGCAAACCCATTTTTTTTTTTTAATAAAAGTGCAGCAGATTTAAAGTGACTTCTGGGCTCTCCCCCCGCCCACAAACAAAACAAACACACACACACACACAAAAACAATGCTATGACAGCAGTTAGTGTCTGAAAGCATGTTAAACAATGAAGGCTTTTTTGGTCAAATCTTGATGTTTATCTTAAGTTACAAGCCTTTTGTTTTTCCCCTAAAGACCTTCATTATCTTCCTCCAAAATAAGAACACACTTTAGATGTTCCATTACACATAAAGTATAACATCTTCCCAGAGCTAAAAGTAAGATGGACAAGCTCTGAAACATTGTTATGCATGAAATGATTTGCAACATAAATTGCTAAGATAACATTCGAGAAGGCTTGATGACCCCTTGATGGTCATGATGGCCTCTTTATGCCACACAACTCCAACAGCATTGGACTCAGGTTACACAGCAGGATGGACTTGCCCTTGACTGACATGGTGCTGACTATCTCCTTGGATCCCTTGACCCTGGTTGACTTGGTTCTCAGTTGCTACATGCTGCTGCTGCTATTCACACACAGAAAAAAAAATTAAAAAAAATGAATGCATCTGTTAAGGTAACTGCTTATTAGGTAAGAATTATTCAAAGTGGTGCTTGTTATTAAAAAAAAAAATCTACATAGGTTATCTATAACAAGCTCCGCTTTTAGTCACTTGTTGGTATCTAGTTCTGCAACACTTTTAAGTCTAAAGGAAAATAATGGAAAAAATACTCTGATGCAACCTTCCCTGAATTCGGAGAAATGCTTGGATACTGACAAACATGATGAGAAATGGTTTAAAGCACAGCTTCCCAGATTTCGTTTAACATATTAAGTTGTACTTTTATGCATCTAAGCAGGATGTACCTGATCCAACGGCTGCTGCTGACCGAAGTGGCCTTGTTGATTTAAATGTTGCTGCTGACCAAATTGTCCTTGCTGATTCAACTGTTGCTGACCAAATTGTCCTTGCTGAGCCTGACCAAATTGACCTGTTTGAGGCTGACCAAATTGTCCTTGCTGAGCCTGACCAAATTGACCTTGTTGAGGTTGACCAAATTGTCCTTGTGGCTGACCAAACTGGCCTTGTGTTGTTGTTGACCAAACTGGGCCTGTTGATTCAAGTGTTGCTGCTGAAACTGTTGCTGATTAATCTGCTGTTGAAAATTTTGCTGTGCTGGCAAACCAGGCTGCTGCGGCACTCCTGTGCCAGGCTGGTGATGAATCCCCATGCCAGGTTGTTGTGGCATTCCCATGCCAGGCTGCTGAGGAATCCCCAACCCAGGCTGGTGTGGCACTCCCATGCCAGGCTGCTGAGGAACCCCCAAGCCAGGATGCTTGTGGGTCTCCATGTGGAAGGCCCTGCTGCTGCTAATCAACAAAAATAAACCCATGGAGAAGATCTGTTGTAAATATTGGCAAGCAGCTACAGAAATAAGCCAGACTGCTAAAATAAAATTCATCATGTTTAACATAATCAGCATTTGCTCACTTGCTGCTGACGGAGCTTGTCCTCTGGCTGGAACTGAAGATCATGTTGAGGAGGAACCTGTCAGGAATAAAGGTGCCAAGTCAGACAGTAGGATGTTTCAGAAATAAAGACACTATGTAAAACGGTGTTTTAGAAATGACAGTATTGGGAGGGAGGGGAGAGAAAGAGGGCAAATGGTCAACACATTTTAAATTATTGTACCCTATACTAATCTTGTACTTCAGCAACGTTAATGAGCACCTAGTCAAGACTTGATTTAAATAAATATATTCTATTAGGAGTTGTGCATGCTATGTGATAGTAAATGTACACACCATAGTCACTCTGGGCATGTGTATATCTTTAATTTCTAAACACCTGATGGAATCTACCAGAATCTCTCTTCTCTTTTCCTCCACATCCATCCACCAACCAATATCTCCATAAAGATGAACACTCAAATACATGCGCTTATTCTTACATTAACAACACCAGGTTGTGCATGATGTTGCCTGATATATTCTTGAAATTCTTCATCTGTGAACTGGGGCTTGTCCTCAATACCCTGCAGACAGGCAGTTGGGAGCAAGAGAAATTAAAGAAAAATAATGAAACAGGAAATTAATATTTTTCCTCATACACACAGAACAGTTTCTTAATAAGTGATAAGATTACTGTTAAAACACTTCAAAAATCTATAAGGATCCCAAGTTGATTATGGCATACACTCATTAGAGTAAGAACTGAATATGAATATAGCCAAATGTACAAATCTTGTTCCCATCAAAGAATCATATCTCTGAAGTTTAGAATCAAACACGTGAATCTATCAGACTCTCAACCTTCTATATCTTTAAAGAAAGACTTTTAGTGGGTGTAAGGGGCAAAACAAAAAACTTTAGATCACTGAAGAGTAAAAGTACCTACTTCCCAGCCTTCATCCTCCTTGAACTTTTCATTTTCTCCATGCTTCCCTGTGTACTGCAGAAACTCCTTCAATGTGATCATGTAGTCCTTGTCCTTGTCAATCTCACCAAACACATGTTCTCGCATTCGGTTCATCTCCTCAAAACGTTCCATGGGATCATCTTCTTCAGGGGAGTTTCGTGCATCATACACTTTATCCAGCTTAAAAGATTAAAGAAGTGGTTTGGACAAGTTGAAGAAGGCACACATAGCATTCACAGTGTGATCCTAGATTATGGAGGGTACTCTAATGCACAGTTACCCTCAGAAAAACATATTTTCAGTATATCTTTCTGTACAGTGAAGCAGGTTGCTGATGAATTATGAATGCCATAGCAGAGAGATCTGGATTCAATGTACTAGCACAGCTGTAATAAACACACATGAATGCTTGTCACAAAAAGGAATATGAAAAAAATGATACCAACTTCTCTTTGTAAAACTGCCTCAACTTCCTGAACATCCCAGATGCCATCACCATTTATATCTGTAGATGTGATCACACAAACACACTAAGAAAAGGGCATACATGAAATAGGTGAATGTACCTACATTTGAAGAGCTATATGGTGACATGCATTCAGATTAATAGAGATGTGTGAGACAGGACAAGTGTATTTGCAAGGACTTGTACATCAGATGGTTTTAGTGACGGCAAAAGGAGAAAAACAAGTTTGCAATTTGTCTTTTATTGTCTGATATTCTTTTCTATTAGGCAAAGATCAACAAACTAAATGCTACATTTCTGCAAGCATAAAGGCATTTTGCAAACCACTTGTCATAAAATAAAAATCTTAAAGAAAAAAGTAAAACATAAAAGCTGATCTACTGAAGCAAGCAGCTCACCATACTTTGCCCATGCTCTAATTGGTCTTAAGGTGCAAATGAATAAACAGTGTTCATGGTGAATTAAAGGGCACCATACTAAACAACTCACCATGCATAAAAAAGAAAGTTTTAGGGTCAAACTCCTGTTCAAGGTGGTCATCCTTTTCCCACACCTCCTCAAACTGATCTTTGCTCCCCTGTCAACAGTCAGAATCACAATGCTGCTCTTATACAAGTATAGAAACCCCAAGATAACAGAACTAAATCAAAATTACATAACGCTGCTAACAGCATTTTGACAAAGATGAGATTGAAATACCTATTTCTCTAAATTAGAGTCTAAGAAATTTTACCATTTGAACAACAATGAGAACCCCAACAAATTTTTTCTGATAATCCAGAAAGCATGAAAATCATACTCCTACCTGTTTTAAATAGTCACCATTTTGAAAAAAAATTGGAGTCTACGACAAAGTCAGCCTTCAGAATACAGTAACCGAAAAAGTGAGGCTGGAAAAAAAAATCAAAGGACAGGTCCTCCAGTCACAATGGTGTCCCTCACGTGTAGTAATTTTCTCCCCTTGGGTCTTAACTCCCTGCTATGGAAGCACGGGTGAGGAATGTCAAGGCCATGCATTGTATAGGTCTGTATATTTGGTCTGGCCTTGCCAAGGCAACCGCAGCTGGAACTTGAAATTCAGTAAATCTAGATATTTTTTTTCTTATCAATAAATGTGTAATAAGTGAATCATGACGATAAAGTAAATTTTAAGGGACAAGCAAGGAACGTCCAATATAAGATAGATGCAGACAAGTACTTGGCAGGGCAGACACATTCTTTCAACCGTTGCCTATGCCGCATGTCCTGATGGGACAAGGGGCTAGACAAGGATTAAATACGCATTAATGAGACGAGATGCAAACAAGTTTAAAATGTCTGCACAACACTAATTTAATCCTTGTCCAGTCTCTTCACTGCCAGCAAAACCTGATCACCATACGCTTGTGAATTGTCCACAGCTTGTTTTATTGTGCAGGTGACATACAGAGTGGTAATGAACTTTATTTTTATGTGGCCTGTGACCTCTATCACCATTTGATTCCTTGTAAAAATGTGTAGGCATTATAAGCAGAGCACACAAGAATGCCCTGAGAAGACAATGTCTACTCACAGGATGGTTAATTTTTTCATGCTGCTTGTGTTTGGTTTTAAGCTCTTCGTGTTTGGTTTCCTCTTCCTTGCGTGTCTCTTCAGGCAATTCCTTCAACTTCTGCTGATATTCAAACTCTTTCTCCATCTCATACTCCTTAAAATCATGTTGTCTCTTCTTGTCTAACATCTCAAGGTCGTGGGTTGTCTGCAAGTATGTGAAAGTCCCAGTGCTCATACCATCGCATTTTTACATGTACAAATGAGCAGATACAGTGTACCCATCTTAGATTGAATCAGTGCACATAAGGGGAAAAAAAGTTTCAGTTTATTCAGATGTTAATGACTCAATGCTTTCATTGGTATTTTTATTTTATTTTTTTAGGCTTAGGGGGATGGGGTGGAAGAAATGATGGGTTTAAACAAAACCTACAAGGAAGTGGAAACAGACGTGAGATAAATATTTTTAATAAAAACTAGTTGTGAAAGGAAATAAACAATTGAAAAAATTAGATAAAACAGATAAAAACTACTAAATCTAAAGCTCTAGGTGTAATAACATAAGTGCATTAAGCCTATAACCCACAAGCAGGCAACACAAGGGACCTATAAGTAAAGAAAAGTCTTCTGGACTACTCTGCACTACTCACCTTCTTAATGAGCCTTTCCAGATCTTTCATCTCAAAGGAGTATGGGTTGCTGATGTCAAGGTGATTGGGGATATCCATGCGATCCACACCTGTTCCATACACAGTTGCAAAACACCCATCAACTTTTCTCAAACGTAGCTCCTTTAAGATTCTGCGTCTCTTTTAGCTGAGTATGTTTTCTACACCCAAATTACAATTAAATGCTTTCATAAGACTATAAATATTTTAAAAAGGAACACACCTTTAAAACAATGGGGAAAAATTATTTTATATTTGCATCCACATTTTCTAGAGAATGAGCAGGAAACATTTACCACAACAAAACCAAAGGAATGGCATGGTTTCAATATGCAAAAACGAAAAATATCTCCTGCAGGAGCTTGCTAGTAGAATTTACAGAATAATTTTTGCACCAGTAGAAAATTGTGCACTGCCATATTTTCCCATCAACAACATGCAGTTAACATGATGTTAAATACATTTAAATATTCTGAAAACAGACATCTGATGTTGCTTGATGGGCTTAAATAACAATGCATAAGCTAAAGCTAAAAGAGCAACTAATATCTAATGTTAAGAAACAGAATGCCCTTTACCTTACAGAGGCATTTTAAAGGAGCTACAGATTATCAAATTCTCCTACACAAAGTCATGCTATTAACTGCAATTAGTTGTAATTTGAGATTGCTTTCAAAAATGAATTTAATTTTCTGCACATTTATGAACCTTTCAACATCATCACATATTTATCATCCTTATCATTATTAATAGCAATGTCAACATCAAAGAAAAAGCCTAGCAGATATATCTTTGTCCTAATGCAAATCGAACACAAAAACAATTATTAAAATAAACAGCATCTCAAAGAAAGACTAATATTAACAACAAAGCAAAACAAAGAAATATTTTTATTTCTGATAGCATGTGAATAATGGCCAAGTGGCAGCCAACATTAGAGACTAATAATAATGAGCTCTCTCAGGTGCTGAAATGCCATACAGTAAGACCTTATGTTCAAAGGTGCCAGGGTCAGAAACAATGCAGCTTAGGCATTACATGATGGCAGAGGTTAAAGAAGTTCACTTCAGACAAATGTTACACATCTAGAAGACAAGTGCCAAGAAAAGATAGCAAATATAGCAAAGATATGCCTGGATTGTGTGAAGTGTGCTGCAAATGTAGGCCACCGAACAACTCTCAACACTAGGAGCAACACAGTTTAACAACTTTTCTTGGTTCTTAGAGATCCTGCCACCCCACCCAAACCTTGAGAGGATATCTATCATAAAGGGAAAAGTACAAAGTTCTACAGGTTTTACTGATCTTTTCAAGCCCAAACCTTGGCCATTACAAGAACTCATACTTCTGCCCAGTATTTGCGCAATAAATGTGCAACGTAATCTGACAGCAAATGCTCTTTTCCACATGAAAACTGTATCAGTTCCACTGCTTTTGCATATCCCTACTTATAACTGAATTATTTGCATTAATACTAAGAAACATTGATGATTGCCTCTGACTTAATGATTACTGAAACATCAAACATTTATGATTAATGTTGATAAGTGACTCTAATTTACAGTTTATAATAATAGTAAAAATGAAACTGCTCATAATCATGAGTCTGCTCAATGCATCTGACAAGATGCTAAAAGAAATTAAACAACTGGCTGCAACTAACTGTTCACATTAATAAAACTTTAGGATTTTTAAAGACCTCTCAAATATGAAGTCACAAAAACAGCACACTGTCTCACAACCATAAAGTGCTTTCTATACTGCCAGGCATGCTGTGGTAAATGTCTTTGAGAAAACAATACAGCCAGAGTCAGAACTGAAAGTCAATCTCATCATAAAGTTGTGATGATGGCCAGTGACAAACTGACCTAAGCCCAACCACCATTTTTGTGTGCTCTGCCAAGAAATAAATGTAGGCATGTACTTATAAGACTTCACACAATAAAGACAGTCTAGCAACTGGAAAACATTCTTAGATTGACAGGTAAAAATGAAAGTGTTTGCAAGATTACACCTGATTTTATTTTTAACAATGAAGCCAAGACTGAATCGTTTTAAAATAAGTAGCAGATATAAGATTATCTTTTTCTTGCTTGGATACTCTCCATATTTACAGAAGCAGTCTTGTGAGATAACCTCATTTAAGGACTATTTCAAGAAATTGTTAAAAAAAAACTTACCAAGATGACCCCCAGAGCAACACAGAACTGTTCTCTTCCCACCAAGGCCACCTTTTTTATGATGAGACTGACCTGCTTTTAAAGCTGGGCAACTGAGGAACTGTGCTCAACCAAAAAAATCTATTGAGGGTAGGTAACAAAAGAACAACCTACCTCCATGCGCAGCAATGTAATGCAAGACTTGCGTACCCGTCATGGAGCGCATCTTGATGCGAGCTAGTTCATGCAGCCGCTGCACCTCCATACGCTTGATTTCATCCAGTTTGGTGCGGATGGTGTTATTAACCAACTCCAAATGTGAAGCAATGGCCCCACTCTACAAACAGAAGATAGTGAATTTTTTTTTTAAGTAATCTTTTTAAATAAATTGCACCAAATCACAAACTACATTATATCATGAAAGGATTTAGGTCTTGATGTCTTTAAAGCTAAAGAATTTCATGGGTAAGAAGAAATATTACAAAAGCAGTCATATACACCATTTAAAAATATCAGTAAGAAATGACACACCAATTCATCTGTAAGTGTGAAAGCCTTTTTCATCAATCTTTATTTGATACAAAAGATGTAACTTAAGTATAATATAGTCATCTCTAAACAAAACCACAGATACTGAAATAATGATCTGAGACATTTTTGATGCAACATCAAAGCATACCTTTATATCTGAAATATTTGCCTGTTCCAATTTCTTACGGAAAGAATCATCTGATTCCAGAATCTCAACCACCTGCCGAAGGTAGCGATCATATTCCAATCCTGTACCCTGTAGGAAATACGAGTGGCATGATAAAATCAATGAAGCAATTCAGTGTCTTTTAACCAGACAAGCATAAAAAGTGTATGAACAATATAATAACAAAATGGAAGCAGCATTTAAAAATTTTCTTTAAGATGCATTTGGTAACACCTGCCAGCACTGACCCTTTTCATACTGCTACTGGATATTATCAAACTCACCCCCTGAAGCCTCTTCATAAAAAAATTGAGTTCAAAATTATGTATTTTCGGTAAAGAAACTACAAGTACATCCTATTTTATAGCTAAATACTTATAACAGTTAAAATCACTAAATGAAGCTAAAGAATACTGAAGAATAAAAGTTTTTCAAAGAACATCCTTCTGAACAAGGGATCACAATACTACTACATTATTAATAATAAAATAATAGGGTATGTACTGCATTAGTATATGCACTATAGGAGAAAAAGTCTGAAAAATAATGAGTAAAAATAAATATGAAGTCCCTGTTTTAAAACAAAAAACAACTCAAAGTTGTGGCATAAACCAAAGCACCCATCCTATTAGTGGGATTTGGGGGATATTGCTACAGCATGTATCAACCAAGGCTAGAATCATTTTTATTATTATGTACAATGTGACATATATATATATAGAAATTTAACCTCCTTAAAGGCTAATGCAAATGAAAACACAAGTTAGGCTTAAATGGAGACTGATGTTCTAAATCATTTCCATTACAAATTTTAGGTTGCTAACTGACTGTTTACTTACATCAAGTCTAAAGCAAAGCTCTATGGCAATTCAGTAGCCCAGCACAATGCATTGTCAAATGACATGACCAAACACTTGGGCATAAGAGCTACATGTGTCCTAAACTGGGGCTCGTCAAAATAATTTAAAGATTATTGAGAAAAATTATGAACCAAATCATAGAGATGAAAAAGTTCAGCAAATTTGAAAAATCGTGGCATGACAGAGGATAAGGTCACAAACAGTAACATGCCATAGAAAAACATCTTGGCCCACTGTCAGGACAATGATCTCTGTGTGAAAAAATGCAAGAATGCCATTGAAAAAAAAATGAATGAACCTCCTTCAGCATCACTTGTGTTGTCACTTGCACTGGCAATAGAATTTTAACATATCCGCACTCACAAATGTAGTGAGTGCCCTACACATTCACCCTACCTTCCCAAAGGTATGACCAAACCATGACAAGTATGTTAAAAATCATTCTTATACTCTATGCCTTTCCACAGGTTTTCTATCATTTAAGCACAACTTAACATTCCCATTGCTTTTTCCTTTATAATGAAAGAAACTGAAATCTGATGCCTGAAAAAGTGCCTTTCTATCATATACCACATGCAAACTAATTGAGCAGTCAACCATATTCCAAATCTGTAGGCCAAACTGAAACATTTAAAAGATGACAATTTAACAAATATCCACTGTGTTCTTATTTCAGACTACTTTTAAAAAATATCTTTTGAGTCCATTGTTATAAAGTTTAAGAGTACCTATGTTTTAAATATGTTTATTCATGTGTACTCACACTGTCACAGATTCATTTACATTTAATGTACTTGTAAAAGAACATGACAGTTCCATTTGGCCCAGAAAGATGGAATAATTTACATCTACTTTTCTACATTCTTATAAAACTAAATAATACAAATGAATAACCTTTAAGCAGCCAAAGAAACAAAAATCCACTCACAAAATAGCCTAAAAAATGTAACTACAACTATGTAAATCCTGCAATCTGAAATTAAATGATATCCCAAGCTGTGTGATGTGGCTGCACAACCTGTAAGACCTGGGAAAGCATCATTCCCTCATGGTAAGACTTACATCACCTTTGGTACACGGACTTTCCTCTCTCTTACTGCTGCATTGACCAGCTCTTTTCGTTGCTTTATGAGATCTAATTTCCTGTCACTTTTTGGCAGGTCTTTAGAACTTGCTTCCTCCAGCTTTTCATTACTTCTTTTTACAACATGAATTTTTTCATCAACCACTTTGTCATCAATATCATCATCTTCGTTATAATCCTCTTCAAATTCATAGTCCTGCATAAGCAAAATTTCTCTAAAGTGCAGCAGAATGATGAAAAAGACAGGTCACAAGGAAGAAATGAAAACAAACAAGTGTTAACAACAACAACAACAACAACAACAACAACAACAACAACAACAACAACAAAAAGATGTGTTCAAGTTCTTTGTTACTTTTTGTTAACTTATTCTACATCTTTGTTACTATTTTGTGATCTTGTTCGCGCAGTAAGTTCGACTTTGGCTGAGATACTGCGCTTTATACATTCTCACTTATTATTATTATTAATAACATTTTCCATAATGCTAGTTCTTTTTTACACCCTTCCTTTTGCACTATCATGTTACTCTCAGCTCTTGTTCTTATTATTTGGTTCCTCTTTGTTTTTACTGCATTTGATTTCATTCGTTTAGTAGGTTGTTTATTCTTTTATAGTTCATATGTTATTTGTTTGTTTTTTGTATGCTGTCCATGTTTCATTCTTGATCTTAAGTGCTACGAGCATACTCTTTAGGAGTGTGAGTATGCTTTACAAATTTTGCATTTATTATTTATTATTAATATTATTAAGCTTATGGAACCTCTTTAGGGAGCAGCTTCCATCTTTCTCACCTTCCCTCTGAAAATCTCAAGAGATTACTAACAGAACTATAAAATAAACAAGAACAGTTAAAACTGTAACCTGTAATTAACAAAAGAAAAATGAGCCCAAGAAAGTAAATGTCTTAAATAAGTATTACTGCTTTGGTGACAAAAAAGTACGAAAGGGCAAAACACAAAACATTCTGGGAATGACATAAAATAAAAAGTATACAAATGTTAATGTCTTTCTAACAAAAGACAGTTCAGCCTGATGGTTAGCATCCTTAGCTATGGAGCAGATAGTCACTGGCTTAACTCCTGTCATTCTGTAAACAACTTCAGCTAACCCAGCAGCTGTCCAACAGACATGGGTACCAGATACCTCAAGGGAGGTAAGGGTGCCAGAAGAAAATGGAGTGTGGTCTGCCTTCTTCAAGCTTTACCCGAAAGATGTCAGATCATAAATACCCACTATCCCAATATCACCAGACCATGGGATTCTTTATCATTTTACTTTTTCATCAACTTGTACTTTAATGTGTAATTAATTTAAATTAAAACTGCTGTGAACTATGTTCATTCCACAAATCTGGTATTTCATTATCATAACAGAGCAAAGAAAGTATTAAAAAAACGACTTTCCTAATATCCATATTCTTGTAATGAAAAACTTTTATCAAAATACTTCCTTGATAACATTACAATGTGATATTTAAAACTTGCACAAGTATTTCTAAAATTATTACAGCATTTTTTCTTGAAATATATATATTAAAAGAAACACTCTTGTGAAGGGTCTCACAATTTACAATAATACTGAATCAGTAACTGTGATTCAGTGTTTTAATCATCCCTGCCAATCCTTGCTTTGCCAGAACTGTATGTGTTAGTATATGTAATTACCAAATCCTCCTCGACTTTTGATCCTTCCTCCACTGGGTCTGGATGTGGTGGCCCGCGCCTGTCTACTGGTTTGCATAAGGCGAAGTGTACCAGGATGTAGAAAACGAGCGCAGAATGTAAAATCTTCCAGCGCATTTTGCTGTATGGCCAACTATGAAGACCTAAAATGTTACAGGAATAAATGAAGTTCATTGTGGTTATGCCATTATTTGTACCAGCTTAACTCTAAATCTTTAGCTCACACTTTCACATTGAAGAAGGCCTTTGAACAGACAAGTCTACACCTGATAAGAATAACTGACCCAGCATTAATTTAAGCTTTTCATCCCATTCACCTATTTGTGGCTTTGTGTTTTGTTTCTTAAATCAGATAGATTTCTGTAAAGCAAAAGATACCCATCGAAGCTCTCTTTTCCATCATTAAATTTCTACAACGATTTTCTACAAATCTGCCGGCTGGTTGGTTTTTCCTTGATCATAAAAACTTTATTGTTAAAAAAGTTACATTCTAACTTAAGAATATTTCGTACCTTTCCTTCTCTGAGAAGATGATGTCACAAATTCTTTACGTGCGTTTCACTATCGGCTGCTTTTCAGCCAGTCAACAACAGATGGAATCAACAATCTGTAGATACAGACGATGGACGTGTTCGAGATGATGACGAGCGGTAAATACAAACCTGCCACCTGATTGGTCCAAAAATAAAGCTAGGGCTACGTCGACAACTGAGGGGTTCTGTATGGGTTTTCCTTTTTTTTGTATGACGTGTGTTAAAAAACGTTGATCGTAATCACAACGAAGGCTGTTCATCCCGAAGTAGTATGAACCATATACTACCGCGCGAGGGAATCAATCATTTAGGGACATGAAAACATTATTTTATCTGTTGGGTGTGAGTAGACGTGCAGTTTATTGACGGGCTGATTCAGCGGCAAAAACCGAGTTTTACGATCTGCATGGGTGATGAGCGCTACAAGAAAAAAAAGCTGTGTGTCGCCCGATTATATTGCATTCTTAAATAAATAATAAAAAAACCAACAACAAAAACTCTTGCACGGATGACAGGAGCTAGGATAATTACTATATATAGCTTATATATTTATATAGGTACAGTCATTCTTGGCCGTTGCCCATCCTTGAAATCGTCCTTAATTAATTGTTGGTTTAGCGGGAAAGTGCTTCCAACTAGAAGTAATGTCCCACTACCCAGATAGCATTTATTTAAGCATTTTGTAAATGTTTCAAATGGTCGAGAAACGGTCTTTGTAAACGTTTATAAAAGTTTTAATTGTATCAGGATATGAGGGAGAAGACGAGAAAATCGTAGTACCTGGAGAAAACCCCCGGTGGCCAGCTCTGATCGATCGGGGTCTTCAGTGCAAAGGTGACAATTTAATTACCACGTACACTAGCGGGCACCCTTTGCAGTCGTCATTGAATGCAGACAAGCATTTTATTCTCCAGCTGTGTGTGTTATTCGCCAGCTGTGCTATCGCGACCATTCACGATCCCTTTATCAGTACTGCATGGTTGAATGTTTAACAGATTGATTCTTGTGTTCACCTTGCAGCACTTCTTACATCTCGGACTTTATAGAAAGGACACTAAAGTGATGATGGCAGCTTGCAATCATAGTGATCGGTGTTCAGTAACCAATGTGGTTTGCTGTTTTAAAAAAAACTTTATTTGATGTAATACCAGTCATCATTCGACACACACGCACATGTGAACACGCACACGCACGTCCACACATTAATGCACGCACACGCTCGCGTACGATCGACGCACGAATCTCGCAAAGGCAGAGTAGTTCTGTGATCTTTCAGTAGCTTGATGAGGTACGTGTGATATACAGGACTCACTGGGATATATATATATAGATCTTTGTGAGATCGATGCCTCCTTTTCTTTCTATCGCCGCCTTTCCGAAATCATACCAGTTTTCGTCCTCTCATTCAACTAACCATGTACATCACAATGTTATCTTGTTGATTCAGATTATTATAGAAAATCTCTTGCACTTTTTCAAACGTACGCACATAAACACACGCACACACATACATGCACGCATTTGCCCATGCACACCCACAAAATAAAAACGAAACTGCGTATATGCAATGAAGTTTTTTTTTTAACTCTCTCATTAATTGTAACAGCCCTAACACACGATGAACTAAGAAGAACATTTGAATATTTGGGAAGCTAAGTTTGATGGTACATGCATTTGATTGTAAATTATAATTTAAGTATACATGCATTTGATTATTAATATTTATATCTTTAACTGTACTCTGACTCTCATATAGCTTGCAGTACTTAAGTTTGATCGTGAATCAAACTGGATTCTGTTAACTGCACAAATATGCCATACCTTGCTACATTTTAACTTAAAGTGATGTACAGTAAGTTTTAAAAAGATATATGTACAAAACGTGAACACCAAAACTGCTTTTTAAGCAAAGGAAAAGAAAGAAATAAAGTCTAAAAATAGTAGTTGCGATGGCTCATTGCATGGTTGGTTCATTTGTTAAAGGAGTGTTTCCACCTTGTGGTCATTTCACACTAGTCTGGTGGATGGGTCATAGAAATTTGCGGAGTAAAAAAAAAACAAAAAAAAAAAAACAAACAAACAAAAAAAAAAAAACCCCGACAGCCAGCCCCATAAAAAGTTGTTATCAAGAGCATACCAATTTTTCAATGAACTAAGCCGAGTCATAGTTTCTAATTCAGGCTGCAATCTTCAATAGAGCTATTTTTATTTTCAAGGCAATATATATTCTTTCAATAAGCATTTTGCTGGCGTAGAAAAGGCGGAAAAACTGTTATGTTGTTGTTGTTGTTGTTGTTAATGTTGTTGTTGTGTTTGATTGTTTAACTTACTCTGGTAAGCTGACCATTAACTGAAAAGAGTCACTGGTAAGAATTTCTGTGTTGAACGATTAGTGTTTCCAAACGAAGGTCGGTGTACAATTCGGCGTGAAAAGACACCAGTGCGCTATCAGGTTTAGCCAACGGGGAATAAATGTTTCAAATCGTACTTCTGTATGGTGTTGCTGATAAAACTGTCCCATTTCAGCTTCCAAGCATGGATGGCGTCGTGCTTCTCAGTTTGTGAAAGTGCGCTGTACCTGGAAAGGTAGTTGTCACATGGGAGGTAATAAAACAAAATTCTCAGCAGGATGAATAGCCTCCCTTGCTAACCCATATATGTGTATATATATTTTAATTTCAAAACAACACACTCTCCAGAAAATAGCTACAGACAACACATTTGATTATTCAATTTTCACTTTCGAGTCCACATGTGTGCTGAGGGCAATAAATTATATTGTATGGCTATATTATAAGGTAGCGCTACTTGGTCGAAAACGTTTGTAGCATTTTATCCGACTATACTACGTACGCGTGCGTGCTTGTGCACACCATGTCAGCTATTTAATCATATATACTTCATCAACTACAGATATTGACCATTATGTAAGTATCCTACCAATAACATATACTGTAATATTATACATAAATTATAAAAAAACAAAAGAATTTACGACTAATCTATCAACTCCGAATACTGCATCTAATTCATCAATTACAAATAATTAATAGTCCAGTCGACAAATAAAATCCGAAACCACACGTACGTCGTTAGACACTAGCTGGATGCATAGTTAAGGTGCCACACATGCAGTCAGATAACGTATGTATGTACTTACTCCAGTGAATTGAGAGCCAGCTTCTTGAGTGTGGCCAGCCCCATGTCGGCCCCCATCATTGTCATGAAAGTAACGTAGAAGTCATGTGTCAAGGGCAGCGCGCCCCACACGACCGGATCATCGGAACTGATAACCACCGGAAAGCCGTTGGCGATGAGGACCGCTCCCGGATGGTTCCTCAAGTCGTCGACCAGCTTCAGTATCTAGAGAACAAGACGGCTGTGACAATGATTATAAGAGAGAGAGACACAACAATTACAATCTACCAACATCCATCACTGATCTTAGTCATGCTTCAGACTCCAGCTCAGTAATACCAGGTGCAACATCATTCAGGAACGTGGGAAAGAAAAGAACGACACAGAAGTCAGGAAGGCATCGTACGCATGCGTGCGCTTGTTTGCGTTTTATAGTGGGTGAGTATAAGTCGGGGGACATACGTGGGTGCGATACAATGCCACCCATACCTCTTTCCACCCCACCACTGACCTAGTTTGAAACAGAGATGAGCTCTTATACTGACCTGGTTCGAAATCGGATTGACTTCCACGGCAATGTTCATTTCTTTGACCTTCTCCATTAGAAGCGGATGCTTAAGCAAAGAAAAGCCATGACCGATACGCTTGGTTCCAAGCAAGATGGCGTCCAGTAGGTTGTAGTCCACGGCCGTTCCTTCCCAGTCTGAAACCAGTTAATGGCTTCGTGGTAAAAATCGTACTTTAGTAATTATCTCTACGATCGACAGCTACAATGTTAAAGATGTAGAGCTATGTTGAAAGAATTCTATACCCAAGTCATAGATTATGAACACGAACGAAATTAAAGAACGATACCATGAACAAGAATAATATCAAAAACATGAGCGATACCAAGAACATGAACAAGAACAATATCAGAATTCCTGAGGCAAATGTTGCCTTTTTCCATCCAATTCTTGGAGTCATGTACTCACTAGTCTCTCCGGCGTGGAAGAAGTAGGGGAGCTGAATAGGTGGGTTCTGTTGGTAGGGGTAAAGCAACTCTTCGAAGTAGTAAGACAGAGGATAAAGCAGGTCCTCATGTCCGACAAGGTCGAAACCCACCATGAAACCAGGGTCCGACTGATATAAGGCTGCCGCCTGTTTGATATCTTCCAGCATCAGCGACTTCTCTTTGTACCTTTCCACGAAACATAGTGGTTTAAAGTGCGAGGTTAGTGTATTAAAACATTATAGTGACTTCGTGTAAAACAAGCTTTACACATAGCTTAATAACTTTGGAAGCAAAACACTTTTCCTTGGGTTCCCCGTGTTGTCTCAAGGCAATTACTTGCCCTTGTTTCACAACTACGGTCCCAAAAATGTGAGAAATGCCACTAAAAATCATAAGTACAGATTTAACCGCCAACAGCAATATTGTGCGAAACTATTGTTAACACAGATTTACTGCATAGTAACATTATCAGCACAGACTTAAAAGATTGACGAACGTCGGTATATTGTTGGAAGGTACTTAGTTGTCAGAGGCATGCCATTTCATTAATTGTTAGAGTGAACGATCTGTGACGAAGAGAACGCACCACTAATAGTTATATGTTGTTTAATCTGTCTCTGTCTCTGTGTGTGTGTGAATACCTAACAGCAATGTTGATGATACGTGCGCCCGTGAAATCAGGAAAATCCGCTACGAACTGGTTGATGACTTTCTTGTAAATGCCGAGCACCGTGGCTTTGTCGTGTGTTTTGCCATCCAACTCATATACCTGAGGATCAGGGACAAAACAAGTTTGTATTAAAACATAAAAAGTGAACAGCTTCCTTTGATTCCATCGTGCGTTAATGCGGTATGGCGCCTCATTAAAGAAGACACAGTCCCGGTTCTACCATTAGTGAACGAGGATGTTGCCAGATAAGGAGCAGATATGGTCAGTGGTTCTGCTCTTGTTTGTTTGCTTGGTTTTGTTTGTTTGTTTGTTTGTTTTGGTGAGTGATGGATGATGCTATAGCATCGTGAAGAGAACTGCCCTGGAACAAATAACTGGAGCTTGAATCCGAAAGAGTGGCAGAATTTATCCGAGTCAACCTAGTTGTCGGGACAAAAAGAAATTGTCTCTGGGCGGAAAGGGCTTTATTCAGATGTGCCGAGGTGATCAAGCGTTTCTTCTCCTCCACTATCAGCTTGTCCACCAGTTTCTCCCGGTCATTCAGCAAGTATTACCTGCGGAAGGAGGGCGCGAATCTCCAGGTACTGCACTCCATCCTCCCGGAACTGCCTCAGGCCCTCGTACAGGTAGTCCTGAAAGACTGGAGCATACAGCATCAGGCCTTCTATCTTCCGGAAGTAGGCCGTGAACTCCTCCCACGCGGCGTCAGAGTTGGGGTAGGCCGCGTGCACGTCCCGCGAGGCCGCCAAGAGGGTCAGGTTCGCGTGTAATCTAGCAAGACAGAGTCAAGGTTCTCGTCCATTCTCCTAAAATTCTTCTGTAAACTGTCCATGCTTTGCAGAAAAATATGTTTGTGTGTGTGTGTGTATTCCTATACAACCCGCAGCATAAAAATTCCTTACTCACATTGCCTTAACAAGGTAGAACTACTATTTATTTTTTTAAGCATCTTGCTTCTTGTTTTAATCTGTGGCAAATATTATTACAGCGATATATAAATGCACGGATGATAAACTACCAGAAAGATTGATGAATTTGGCTACCACTGTAGTCAGAGTGACTAACCTTTGATCAAAAGCTTCTGCATCCATGGACTGTCGTCTGTACTCACTCACCAACTTCCAAGGGCAATCTTTAAATTAAAATCCATCATATCAATCAATCTCAACAAAGAAGAATGTTGTTCTAATGCAAGCTACACGTAAAAAAGAGAACACTCGAGTATGAAATTAGCGCTGTTGGCCGACATGCTGCGGTTTAAATGCACTTGCCCGCGAGCCAACCCAATCAATCTTTCTTGCACCATTGTCGACATTTTTACTAAATGTTACTATCTGTTGAGAAGTGTAACCTTTAAAAAAGCTTTAGACTACTGTACTTTAATGAGCAATCATGCGCTTGATATACTATACTTCGTCGCTTAAAAAAGAAACCAGACCATCTCTGCAAACCCTCCCACCTCACCCCAGCGTTTGCGCCTAGGTAACCGTATACTTCGCCTCATGAAAAAGAACGTACCCTACCTGCTCACCTGTGTTTTGGGGAGGGATGGAGAAAAAGTGAAATGCGACGTTGTAGGAGGAGTCCACGCACATGTAGCAGTTAGGTCGATAGGTGACATTCTTAACGACCCAGTCGATGCTCGTAATCGCTTCGTCATGGACGTGCAGCACGCCTCCTGCCACCATCATCATCATCCATCATCCATCCACCCACCCATCCATCCACCCATCATCCATCCATCCACCCATCCATCGTCCATCCATCATCAATCAGCATCATCAATCCTCATCATCAATCATCATCATCATCTCATTATCATCCACCCACCCACTCACTCACTCATCCACCCATCCAAATCAATCATCAACCCTCATCATCAATCCATCATCAATCATCATCATCGTCGTCATCGCATTCGTCATCATCATCATCGTCGTCGTTGTCATCATCGTAATCGTCGATGACTGTTCCCTATCTTACCCAAACCGTCATTGGTAATGTGCTTGACACGGGAAGTGTGTATTTAGAGTAATGGCTTCTAAAACAACTATTCATTCAGGACACGTGCAAAACACAGCTGCCTGAAAAGTTAATATTGATGCGCCTGAGCAACAGGCTAAATACACTGACTAGAATGTAGCCACTTTTATCAATTACCATTGTCAGTTTGATTGCAATGACTTGTAGTCATCTACTGGCAGCACCCAGATTATAATCTAACACTCAAACACGCTCAGAAATGCCCTTTTGACATCGAGAGAAAGCCGCACGTGCATGCTTCGTACCCTTTGGCATCTCGCGGAGGACTTTGAACGCCGTCGTCGTTTCCATCTCAGCACGGGACAAGAAGAAATTGTCTCTGGGTGGAAACGGGGCTTTATTCAGATGTGCCGATGTGATCAAGCGTTTCTTCTCCTCCACTATCAGCTTGTCCACCAGCTTCTCCCGTCATTCAGCCCCTCACCACTGCCTCCGACCCACAAACTCATCTCCTGATCCTGAAGCACCTTCCTGCGCTGCAGATCCCTCAGGTGTCGCATGGCAACCACCACTGACCCCAGCAACAGCAAGCAGCAAGCCAGCCCCCAGTTTGGCAAGAAATGGTTTGGTGGGCTTGACGTGGACATCATCAGAATCTAAGCCCACTGCCACGTGTTGTCTTCAGGAACTGCGGCGACAGGAAGAAAAACTGGCTTTAGTGTGTAGCAACAGGAATTCTTAAGTTCCAAAGTGTACATAAAGCTTTTACAATGCTCGTAGCTAGCTGCTGGTTCATCTCATACTACCGTTGCAAACAGATGGAGACAAGGACAAAGAACAAACACGAAGTGCCCCTATCAAAAACAAGGATGTGGACACAGTGATTTCCATTTTAGAAGGCACTATGGCAATATTTTCGATGAAAATCTACTAAAAATACTATCTACAATAAAGGACAAATCAAAGTTCCCCCACCCACCTAAAACAAACAAACAAAACAAACAAAAACCGACAAATAGTAACAGTGAGTGTGGCTCTGAGCAAAGCTGAGCATGTCTTCGAGTCAAATGAAGAAACATCACTCATGTTCTCTTGTTCCATAAGCGATTTTTTAACCAGAAAATGAAACGGCTGATTTGAAATACAAGCCTACAACTTTATTTAGAAGTTTTTTGACTGAAATTTAATAAAATTATAAGGTCAAAACGAATTCGCTCTCAGACTGGTAAAATGTGTTTTGGTAATACTTTATACTTTATATTTACAGTGATATTCGCTGAGCGCTCGAGTTGTCTTTCAATACTATAATAATGATAACAAAGGTTGAAACAATATCTATTCGAGGAGAGAGAAAAAATGCTTCTTAAATGGCAACAAATTAAAGAATAAAATAATTATTTTAGGATTAAAGTTGAAAACTAGATCTATGTCCGATATTGAGCATCGTAATAAAATCAACTTTTCTCACAATTGTTTTCTCTTCTTTCCGTCAGCAATGTCTACAGGCAAATGATCGACAATTTCTAGGGTTTCTTCTTGGTGTTCCCGGGACCTCTGCCTGTGCGCGGACATACGTGCTATATACCCTTGGAGTAGGCCGAACCGGGTTTAGGACTTTAAATGCAAGAGTTATAGGTATTCCTCATCCGCTGCAATGACTGGACAGCTTCAGACGACGCCATGATTTCGTGTGATTGTGTTTAATTAGTTCAATTAATTTAACACGGTTCGCTATTTGTGTTTAATTAGTTCAATTAATTTAACACGGTTCGCTATTTGTGTTTAATTAGTTCAATTAATTTAAGCACTTTTCGCTATTTGTGATTAATTAGTTTAATTAATTTAAGCACTTTTCGCTATTTGTGTTTAATTTGTTTAATTAATTTAAGCACGTCGTTTCGCTCTGTTTAATTAGTTCGATTAATTTAAGCACGTTTCGCTATTTATGTTTGATTAATTTATGTTGGTTTCACCTGTACCTTTGCCATGTCATAGTGTACTCTATACTGTTATAGGTTAACTGTAACACACTTACGTAACCGAGGTCGTGATTGTTTCTATGAGAAGGAAAATTTTCACATTCAGGGAAGCTTATATTTAAATCATTGACAGATATGAAGAAAAAATTCTAGGTTTCTTTCTTTTTAATACTGGGAAGCCCGTTTTAGTGCAATGCATGAGCAATGTCATGCATGGTCAAGAACTGTTGACTCTGACACTACAACGTACGTTACTGCTTAGCACACAAAATATGGCCGTTGAGAGAAGTAAACCGACACAAAAAAAATGGCATGTGACAAGCGAGAATTCAGACTAAGTGTTGTTTCACCTTCTGACTCTGATATTGAGGCATGACGAGGTGGGGAGGGAGTGAGGGTCAGGGAGGGATGGTTGTACCTGGGCAGCGAAAGGAAAAAAAAAAATGTCATCGTAGTGAGGACAACTCTGTGAAACAGTGAGAGATGCCCTCCCTTACTTCTCATCAAGACACACAACAACACTAGTCTACGCAGAAGCTCCTCGTTAAACACCATGATACAGCCATTAGCACCAATACACTCTAATGCTGCAGCCGACAAATAGAACGAATTATTAAAAGAACATTGTCAAACTGCTGTGGTGAAAACAGTGAGACTAAAAGATTTGTTATGGTTGTGTCAGGGAAGAATGGGAGTGGATGGAGGTTGAACTTTCCCTTTAAGGTTACCCAACGTTGGCTTTTTCCGCGCGGTCTGTATTAAAAGTGTCAACAATAAGATAATCCTTCATGTTTGGCTGAAACCGTAGTTTAAATACAGTGTGTTAACAGCTTGTGCAACGTGTACAGTCCTAGTCTGCCTGACACTGACTAATTTCCTCTTCATACATACAGGCCAACGGGCTGCAGTGTCACGTGCCCGTGTCTAGGATGGAGATGACCGTCTTTGCACGCGTATAAAGGACAGTTCATTATCGCTCACATACACAATAAAACAAGCTGTAAACGACAATTTCTGAATCACGATCAGATTTTGATGTCCTTTAACCTTTGTCCAGTCTCTGTATTATATATCACCTACATAAAAAAAACAAGCTCGTTTACTCCCTTGTTCAGTTTCTTCACTGTCAGCAAACCCTGACCAACCAAACGTAGAAGATTTTCTTCTCACAGCTTGTTTTATTATGAAGACGATATACTTTTTAAACCTGTTTGCCGTCTCGTTAACGCTCATTTAGTCTTTGTCCGGTGTCTTCACTGTCAGCAAAACCTGATCGCTATACGCAGGTCGTCCACAGCTTGTTTTATTGTGCAGATATTAAATTTCCAAAACCCGTGAGTGCATTTACATACCCTCTCTCCTCAACACATACATAACTACTTTATGATTTCACTATATGATTATATGATAATAATATATTATGAATTATGTAGTTACAGCTGAAGACAGTTTCTCTATTTCTTAATATTATAATATATCGATATAACTATATTTAATTTTGTTCCTCCCAGTGACTTCCTAATTGTTTCAATCCTCTGTTACTAATAGACCATCACAACTCAAGAGCGTAAAAGAGAAAAGAAAAGTCAGCACGAGAAAAAAAACAACTCAACAGCAAATAAACAGCGTTTGACTTTAAAGACCGCTTCAAAGTTGGTCCACAACATCTATTGTGTTATATTTTCGTTCTTAAATGAATGGTAGATATTGGCCGGCTGTAAATATGGTAAGCATACTGTTACATACTGGAAAAATATAAAACGATTGCCATTAATGATAAATACAAGAGTTTATTGACGGGATGGATTCAACGCATATACCCAGTTTTACGATCTGGGATTCCACCCTTTGAAAGAAAGATGTACGATGAGGCCTATACGAAAAGAAAAACTTGTGTCAACTAGTGATTTACAAACTATAATGAGCTATTTCCAGATTCTTTCCTCCCCTCCTATATACGTATATATATTAATTGCCCGCTTTGCCTTCATGAATATAATTTTAAAAAAAAGCTTCCTTGCGCGAGAGACAGTAGATATCACTTGCTTATAGTAGGTACAGTCATCTGTCGCCGTCGCCCATCCTTGAGATTTTGCCCTTGATTGTTGGTTGGTTGGTTGGTTTGACGGAAAGTGCTTCCAACTAGAGATGATTTTGCACTTTGAGGAGCAGAAAGAAAGGAAGGAAATACGTAGTTCAGTGAAACATTGGTTTTCGTCGATAATCACGTGAGCATGCCGCCGAAATTCGAGGTTCACTGTACCTTGAGAAACCCCCGGTGGCCAGCTCGAGAAGCAGCTGTCACATACAGAGAATGTCCCAAGGAGAGATCTGAAGCTCGGGGGTTTCAGTGCAAAGGTGACAAAATTTAATTACCACACTACCGAGCAGACTAGCGTTTTATTCTCCAGCTGTTGCTATCGCCGATCCCTCGATCATTACTGGCTGAATGTTTAACAGATTGATTTATCTGCTCACCCTGGCAACACAATCACACATCCCGAAATTTATAGAAAGGATACTAAAGTGTGATATGCTCAAAGATGTACATCAAAGGGTGACGATGACAGCTTGCAGTCATAGTGGTCGGTGGTCGGTGGTCTGTCCTTTCTTTTACCTGAGCTAATATAATTATGAAAGCACGTGTTGGTATTGAGAGGCTTGTTCTTGGTATGAGTTTAGTTGACTCCCGCAGTCTCCACGTGTCTGGTATGTGTGTGTTGGTGGAGGGAAGAGGGACTCTGCGCAATGTCTTCTCTTCGCAAAGAACGAAAGCTTCAACAGTCTTGGCAGGATGTGGTTTGCAGTCCGCTTTTCCGCGCGAGCACGTGGGAATGGGGACAAACGGCAAGAGAGGGAGTTGTCTGTCTGTGACTAGTTTTGAACCTGAATGATACAACAACTGATGATAATATATATATATGTATATATATTATGTTCTGATTGCGATCTTCATCTCCGTCACACGAACTCCATTGAGATGACATGAACCGTGTGGAACGGATGAAATACGATGTCCCTCCGATCCCTGGGTGTGCTTGTCGCTGCGCTGGTCTGAAGGGTGGGCGTGACAGTCGGTTCGTTAGTTCTCTGGGAATAGTTAACCTTGTCGTTAAAAAGGAAATAACTCTAAAGGATTTTCTTGTAAGTTTTTGAAGTTCAGTTCCGAAATCATACCATTTTCCGTTCTCCCATTCAACGAACCATGTATATCACATTGTTATGTTGTCGTTTCAAGTTAGAAAATCTCTTGCACTTTTTTTCAAACGTGCACATATAAACACACACACACGCACGCACGCACATATATAAAATAAAAACGAAACAACTCTGCATATGCAATGAAGTTTCTTAATTCTTCGTGTAAAAATCTTAAAACTAGATGAACTAAGAACAGTCTTCCTAAGGAAACATCAAATCTTAAAAGAAACTAGAACATTCGACTATTTGGGAAGCTAAGGCAATGAAGCCTATAAGCCAAGACAGCACCACACCTAGTATAAATACTGCGGAGAGAGAATGAAAGTTTGATGGTAACATACATTTGATTGTAAATTATATTTTAATTATAAATGTATCATTATTAATTCAGATTTCTCTATATCTTTGACTGTACTACTAACTCTCATAAAAATCTTGGCAGAGCTTTAAGTTTGATCGTGGTTCAAAGAACTGGATACTGTTAACTACACAAATATCTCAAACCTTTTTACATTTTCACTGAAATGCAATGTAACAGTATCTGATAAAAGATATATATGTACAAAAATGTGAACGCCAAACTGCTTTTTAACGCAAAGGAAAAGAAAGAATAAAGCCTAAAAGTATTTGCTTGCTGCCAATGGCTGGGATTGGTTTATTTGTCAGAGAAGTGTTTTCACCTCGGTTGATCGTTTCACGGCTATGAACAATCTGGTGGATGGGGTCCGTGAAAATATTCAGAGTTTAATAAAAAAAAAACCACCCACCGAAGGCTAGCCTCATAAAAAGTTTTCATTGAAGAGTTATACATGTTTTTCATTGAACTAAACTGAGTTCATAATTTTTTCTGTTCTTCATTCAGGCTACAACCTTTTATGGACCTATTTTATTTTTCAAGGCAATAAATTCTTCCAATTAGCATTTCGCTGGCGTTAAAAAAAGGCTGAAAAGAGTTTTTTTGTTTTTGTGTTTGATTGTTTAACTTACTCTGGTAATTTGAAATTAACTGAAAGAGTCACCTGCGTAAGAATATCTGTGTTGGAACGATTAGTGGTTCCAAAGCGAAGGTCGGTGGTAACGTAATTCGGCGTGAAAGGATTTACAGTGTGGTATGTCAGGTTTAGCCAACGGGGGAGATAGATGTGTTCAAAATCGTACTTTGTATGTGGTGGCTGATAAAACTGTCCCATTTCAGCCTCCAAGATTCGGAGTGGCGTTTGCTCCTCGCGTTTGTGAAAGTGCGCTGTAGGACCGTGGAAAAGAGTTGCACATGGGAGGTTAATAACAAAAAAAAAACACTTTCAGCACCGACTGAATAGTCATCCCCTACTACGCCACAGCGCGCCCTCCCCTTCCCCTTCAGCACACGTTTACCCACACCGCACACTCACGATGGTGTGTTGGACAATAATATAGTTTCTGATGGTATAGTTTATTACGGTACGGCTGACGTATCAAACAACAATTGATTTAGATATTGGGTACACGTATGTCCTACCAACATAGCAAAAATATATTGAACATTTTATTTATGCATCAGACTGAGGTGCCGTGTATTTAGAGTTATAGAGATCAATAAATCATAACAATATCATAGCATAACAATTCTCACCACACAGTAACACCTCAAAAAGTGGTGCCAAAATGGCAAATTATGATGATACTTGGAATACAATTAAATACATAAAGAGAAAGTCACAGCTAAACAAGTGATGCCAATTAATAACTTTGCTGAAAATTTTATAAGCTATTCCTTTTGATTAGATATTCATCAATGATTTAAAAATTTATTATATTATACATTAATTTATCAGGTTGACCAATACATTTACAAATAATCCTCATCAATTGCAAATCACCGGCAGCTCGACGTTTGTCCAACTACAACACAAATAGATGCAGATCAAATACTAATACACAAGGATATGCGATCAGGCGTTCAGACACTAGCTGGACGCATAGTGATGAGACGTGCTTCACAACAAAGTACAGATAGATAACGTATGTATGTGCTTACATCAGTGAATTGAGAGCCAGCTCTCTATGAGTGGAGACAGTGCCTACCATGTCTATCAGGCCCCCATCTTAGTCCTGAAGAAAGTACGTAGAAGTCAGTGTCGTGCCAGGGGCAGAACGCGCCCGAGCCACCGACCGGACGATTCGACACTGACTAACCAGCCGGAAAGCCGTGCAGCATGGAGACGCTCCCGCGGGATGGTTCCTAGTCGTCGCAACTTTCAGTAATCTAGAGAATGAGCGTGCTACATGCCGAACCTGATGTAATTAGGAGAGAGGGAGACGGAGACGGAATCACCTGGGCTGGGAATGAGAGAAGGGGAGAGGAGAGAGAGGAGATAGAAGGGAGCGCACAATTACATCTTTACCAACATCCTCACTAGCTTTACTCTTTCTG